>NW_028079127.1:24105612-24398238 GCF_014824575.4 Sturnira hondurensis
TCTTCATTCTTTTTGAGCCTCTTTTCCCTTTCTTGCTCTTTCTGGGAGATTCTTTCTACTGTGTCCTCCAACTCACTGATCCGATCTTCTGCCTCATCGATCCTGCTTTTCATTCCTTCTACTGTGTTCTTCAGTTCTGAAATTGTATTCTTCATTTCCTCTTGTCCTTTGGTGATAGTTTCTATTTCCTTTTTCATGTTGATATAGTTTGCGGAGAGCTCATGGTAGCTCCTCTCTAGTTTCTGGTAGTTCCCCTCTACTTTCTGGTAGCTCATTGTGAGCTCTTTGAATTTCCTGATAAGTAGTGCTTTGAATTCAATATCTGATAGCTGACTTGCCTCTGTTTCATCTAACATTATTTCTGAGACTTCCACCTTTTCTTTCATTTGGGCATTGTTTCTTTGTCTTCCCATTGCTTATGAGACTCTTCTTGTTAGCTTCAGCTCCTTAAATTGATCTGTTCTGACTCCCTAGGTTTATGGTGTGAACTTCTGTGGTAGAATTCCTTTGAAATTCAGTGGTACAGTCTCCTGCAGGTATCTTGATGTTCTCTGCCTCCACCTACTCCTTTCTTTGTGTGTGTGTGATCAGAATTATTTCTGAAGGATGGCGATTGTTGGTACTACAGGTACTCATGGATACTGATTGGTTGGTAACCCTGGGCAAGAGGGGGGTCCTCACTCTGCCCCAAACTGCATGACTCTCTTTTTTCTTCTTTTAAACACTTTGGGTATTGCCTAGTTGTATTTCTGGCTTGCAAACCCTAAGATCCTTTCATAAATCTTTATCATTTATTTCCAAAGTCTTCAGATGCTTTTTGAGTTAGTTTGACATAGAGCTTCTGTTCTTGAATACACAAATATAAGAAGGGTGAGTGCCAAGAGGATAACAGGAGTGATAAGTATGGGCTGAAGATGAAAGACCTTAACTTCATGTTTATCATTGGAACACAAAGATCATGACATAGAATGGCTCCTTCAAAATTTCACTTTAGGCAAGAAGGTAGAACTGTTGCCTTTTTCTTTCTTCTTATTCATATGTCATAGTCACTATTTTCAAAGATCTAATTACACTGAGAGTATAAAATATAAAAAGTACATGTTCCCTTAGTGTGCCTTATATAAAAAACCACTTGAGAAATTTATTTTAGGTGTATCATTGAAATGCATTTCTCTTTAAAATATACTTAATTGATTATACCATTACAGTTATTCTATTCCCCTCTTCACTTTCCTCCACCCTGCACACCCCTCCCCCAGCATTCCCCCCTTTAGTTTATGACCACGTGTCTCAAGTTCTTTAGATTCTATATTCCCCCTACTATTCTTGCCCTCCCCCATCTATTTTGTACCTACTGTCTATGCTATTTTCTGTACCTTCTCCCCCCTTCTCCTCCTCCCACTTCCCTGTTGCTAACCCTCCATGTGATCTTCATTTCTATGGTTCTGCTCCTGATCTAGCTGTCCTCTTAGTTTGCTTTTGTTTTAGGTGTGGTTGTTAATAACTGTGAGTTTGCTGTCCTTTCAATCTTTATATTTTTATCTTCTTTTTGTTAGATAAGTCCCTTTAACATTTCATATAATAAGGGCTTGGTGATGATGAACTCCTTGAATTTGACCTTATCTGAGAAGCAGTTGATCTGCCCTTCCATTCTAAATGAAAGCTTTGCTGGATAGAGCAATCTTGGATGTAGGTCCTTGCCGTTCATGACTTGGAATACTTCTTCCGAGCCATGAGAAATCACATGACAGTCTGATGGGAACTCCTTTGTAGGTGGTCATCCCCTTATCTCTTGCTGCTTCTAGGATTCTCTCCTTCATTTTCATCTTGGCTAATGTAATTATGATGTGCCTTGGTGTGTTCCTTCTTGGGTCCAGCTTCCTTGGAACTCTCTGAGCTTCCTGGATTTCCTCTAAGTGTATTTCCTTTGCCAGACTGGGGAAGTTCTCCTTTATTATTTGTTTAAATAAGTTTTCCATTCATGGCTGTTTCTTTTCCTTTTCTGGCACCCCTATAATTTGGATGTTGGAACGTTTAAAGATGTCCTGGAGGTTCCTAAGCCTCTCCTCAGTTTTTTGAATTCTTGTTTCTTCATTCTTTTCTGGTTGGATGTTTCATTCTTCCTTCCAGTTCACTCAATTGACTTGAATCCCAGTTTCCTTTCCATCACTATTGGTTTCCAGTGCATTTCCCTTCATTTTAATTAGTTTGTTTCCTGTGCATTTCCCTTCATTTCAATTAGTTCCCTTCATATGTTCCTCTAATTTGTGACCTTAATCAACCAGTTCTGTGAGCATCCGAATCACCAGTATTTGAACTGTGCATCTGAAAGGTTGACTATTTCTTGGTCGCTTAGAGTAATTGGCTCTGGGGCTTTGAGTTCTTCTTGAGCCATATTTTGGGCTGTTCGCGCCTGTTACAGATGAGGAGCGGAACCCTAGGTGTTCACTAGGGCGGGGCAACTCAGTCTCTGGGTTGTGATGCTGTACGTGGGGGCAGGGTCAAAGGAAAACAATGGCAGTGCCCTCTGCTGCCTCCCGCTGCAGGGGCCTGTGGGGTTTGTCCCACTGAGTGCGAATGTGCGACCGAAGTCAGCCTGCCCAGCACCCTCACTGGGTCCGAGCTGCTATCCCAGCTGCCTGCGTGCCTGGATCAGGGGATCTTTCCCGCCCAACCCTGCTCTGCTGCTGGCTCCGCCCCTCTTACCCGTCCTGGTTGAATGGTTCGTTGTTGTTGGACTTCCATATAGTTCAGTTTTCTGTTCTTTGGCTGCATCTTTGTTTACTAAACCTTTGTTGTATTCAAACTTGGTTGTGGGAGAAGTCACAGTGTTTCCACCTATGCCTCCATCTTGGCTGAAATACATTTCTCTTAAGGTGATTTTTTTTCTTACACAATGTGAATTTTGTAACTAATCTTATTTCTCATTTCTCTTTCAGTGCTTGGAAGCTCAGGTCTGAAGTTGTAGCTCAAAATTAATTACTGGAAATTCTTTTATGAATATATATATATATATATATATATATATATATATATATATATTTCTAGCTACCTATTGACTCTAGATTCTTATTCTATTTATATTTTTTCTGATTATTGTTTAAAATAAAGTAAGGGTAGAGATATAAATAAAGAAATACAAGCCAATATCTGTAAATCTGGAGGCAGCTGTCAGTTCAGACTGGCATGCCCTTTCTTGTAGTTCTCTTTGGCATGTCTTGGGAGCTGGGACCTTAGAATTAATTTTTTTTGGTAGAAGTGGGTGAGAAGAGAGGCCTTGGCAAACTTGGGGTGGGAATCTGTGTTGTGTTTGGGGTATGAAGTCCAAAAGTCTTGTTATACTCAGCCACCCTGCTTACTTCCTTTCAGTATTCAACACAATTCACATGTATTGTGATCATTGGCTTATTTATTACTTATTTCCCTCCATGTTCTCCATTAGAGCCAAAGCTCCATGAGGGCAGGGATGCTGATGTCTTTTGTGTTCACCAGTGTATTTCCATGACAGTGCACTTTACTTGGCACTCTATTGTGCTCATCAAAGATGTGTCCTCTGAATAAACAGAGTTGACACTGACTTGATCAACAGCTAAATCTGAAAGTCTTAGCTTTAGGGATTTTATGGATGGAAGAGGTCAACTGAAGGATGTGGGGAGGGCTTTCTAGAAGTGACTCCTAACCTGGGGCTTGAGCATGTGACTTTATCAGCTAAAGATATGCTTCTTTTCAGGAGGGCTGGTGGTCACAACATCATTTCCAAAGAAAACTCATCTCCACTGCAGGAAAATCAACTTCCCTAGAAGAGCCAATGGGTGGTAACCCAGCAGGCTTGTCTTCATGCTGGAGACATAGTTATCTGGGCACGGACACTTTAAAGTGTGTCTTACTTCCTTTCTCTCCTTCCTTTCCTTCCCTTTTTTCCCCCAGTAAATATCTTGAGCACTCCAAACTCTGGACATTTTTCTTTCTGTATTATTTGCTTGTTTCTGTGTAACAAATTACCACAAGCTCAGTTATTTAAACCAACACAAATTTATTATCTTATAATTTCTGTTGGGTTCTTACCTAAGGTGGAAATCAAGGTGTCAGATGGAGTTATGGTCCCATGTAAGGCTTGGGGTTTTCTTCCAAGGTCACATGTAGTTGACATAATTCAGTTTCTTGGTCCAGGATTCCCACTTTCTTCTTGGTTAGCAACCAGGTGCTGTTCTGATCACCTCAAGGCTGCCTGCCATCCCCTGCCTGGTGACCCTTTCCACAAGAGGTTGTGTGCTCCTTGAGGCCTGAAAGAGAATCTCTATTTAGGACCACTCTAACATTTTTTGATTAAAGGACTCAACTGATTAAGTCAGAGTCACCTAGGATAATATCCTGACTGATTACTTCAAAGTTCAATTGATTAAGAAACTTATTTATATTTGCAAAATCTTTCCTGCCATACAATGTAACATGATCATAGGAGTACTATCTTATTACACCCACAATTCTCACTCAAGGGGAGAAGATTATACAAGCATACACATCAGTGGGCTGGACTTCTGGGGTCCATCTTAGACTTTTATCTGCCCTTCTCTTAGGGTCTTTGATTTGTCGTGAAGTGTTGTCTGCCTCTTAGGAAAGTATATTCACAAGAAAAGAGGACCAGCTAGCATAGGGCAGAGGTTCATGAACAGTCTGGTTTGGTTTTAGGGGATATTTGGCAATGTCTGGAGACATTTTTTTTTGTCTGTCACAACTCTGAAGTACGTGCTACTGGCGTTGTAATGGGTAGAGGCAAGGGGTGCTGCTAAACTCCCACAGTACACAAGACAGCTTCACCCTGCCCTTAATAATCAACTAATTATTCAGCCCCAAATGTCAGTAGTGCTGAGGCTGAGAAACCTTGGCCTATCGTACAAAGGAATGAAACTGAGATGTTGAAATGGGGAGGGGGTAGGAGTGGGAGACTAGTGCAGCCACAGGAAATAGAATAATGCCTTTTAGAGAAGGCTAAAGTGAATAAATATGAGTGGTTCTATGCACAGGTTGTGACATAGGATCTTTATTTCATCAGACATGGAAAAAGTACAAGAAGTACCAGGATAAATACAGGAAAATGAGAAATTTGAAACCCTGAATTTCTCAGAAAATCTGGGATTTGAGACAAGAGGCGTTGCTGCATGAGAACAACAGAAAATCAGTTATCTTAGTGAGAAGAAACAAATAAGAACAAATTACTTTAATAAAATGGAAACATTAACTATTGCAATTTGCTCAAAACACCTTCTAGGTGTTCCTTGCTAGACGTTTGGAGTTAAAAGTGATGTCTAAGCTTGTCTAGGGCTGGGGTTGCAAACTGCGAAGTAAAGGATGGGGTAAAAAAGTGAGGAGCCTAATCCAGTCTGTGGCCACCTGGAGGGCACCTACACTGTCTGAGGAAGGCACCTTCTCTTCACTCCCTTGGATTACAGGAGTGAGGGCTCAGTATTGGCATGTCTGATTTTTCGAATGAAGCTGGGGAGTTGCTTTCTAATTTCAAGTTTCCTAATTTTCAAATATCGGCAATGGAATTAATTATTATCATTATCACCATCATCACCAACGCCATCGGCATCACCATTAGCATCATCATAGTCATCATTATCATTACTCTGCAAGCCAATACTCCATGTCACCTCCAGGATTCTTGGCCGCATCTAACCCTCAGACCATTCACTGTTTTGCAGACTGATTCTGAGCCAGCAAGAACATTTGGTGTTGGTAACAAGAGAGACCAAGTTATAGGAGATTTAAAATTGGGGGTTGGTTTCTCACATAAAAGATGCCCAGGGGTAGGCAGTCCAGGGCTGGCATGGTGGTCTCCTGAACTGGTTCACCAAGCACCTAAGCTCCTTTATTTTTCAAGAGAAAAGGGAATTATAGTCATGGCTCAAGTACTAATGTTTACTTCATCAATACCAAAATTTTTACCCAGTCTCTGTTTCATGTCTTCCGACGTGTCCATAAAGTTTTTGTTTCAATGTTGAGTCATAATGTTAATTGAAGAGAAATTACAAAAAGCAAATAAACTCCACATGTAGGGTTCTGAGAGTGCTCACAGCACAACTGAAGTGAGCCGGCTGGAACATCTCTGACATGTGCATATGCATTCAGGCAGTGACACTGACTGCACCATGACAGCTGTCTGGCTGACGTTGACTCTAAGACAAATCTTGATTTTAGAGATGTTACACTGTGGGGAAAAAAAGTGTCTTAAAATCAACAAAATGGTTTCCTTTTTTAAAAATGTGGGGTCATCTCAACACCCTAGATGAAATGGACCTAACTGATATATATAGAGCCTTTCATCCCAAAGAAGCTAAATACACATTCTTTTCAAATGCACGTGGAACATTTTCAAAGATAGACCACATGATAGGACACAAAATGAGCCTCAACAAATTTAGGAAAATAGAAATCATACCAAGCATTTTCTCTGATCACAAGGGACCGAAATTGGAAACTAACCCCACAGGAAAAAACCCAAAACACCCAAAAGCATGGCGGCTAAATGGAATGCTATTAAACAACTAATGGGCCAAGATAGAAACTAGGGAAAAAATAAAAAAGTTTCTGGAAACAAATGAAATGAACTCACAACAGCCCAAAACTTATGGGACACAGTGAAGGCAGTCCTGAGAGGGAAGTTCATAGCAATACAGGGTTACCTAAAGAAAATAGAAACATTTCAAACAAACAACCTAACCCGACACCTCCAAGAACTCGAGGAACAACAACAAAGAGCCAAGAGCAAGTAGAAGGAAGGAAATAAGCAAGATCAGAGCAGAATTAAATGACATAGCTACTAAAAGCACAATTCTAAGGATCAATGAATCCAGGAGTTGGTTTTTTGCAAAGATAAACAAAATAGACAAAACTTTAATTAGGCTCATCAAGAAAAGAAAAGCCCTGGCTGGTGTGGCCCAGTGGATTGAGCACGGGCCTGCGAAAAACATGCTCACAGTTCGATTCTCAGTCGGGGCACATGCCTGGGTTGCAGGCCAGTTCCCAGCAGGGAAGTCACGAGAGGCAACCATACATTGATATTTCTCTCCTTCTCTCCTTCCCTCCCCTCTATAGAAAAATAAATAAAATCTTAAAAATATAAATAAATAATATCTTACTTAAAAAAAAGAAAAGAAAAGAAAAGAAAAGAAGAGAGAGGACCCAAATAAACACAATCAGAAATGAAAGAGGAGAGGTTACAATTGATACCACAGAAATAGAAGGGATTGTAAGGAATTACTATACAGAGCTGTATGCCAAGAAATTTGAAAACCTAGGTGAAATGGACACATTTCTAGAAAAATATAACCTTCCAAAACTCAATGAAAAAGAAGCAGAAAACCTGAACATGCCAATAACAGCAGATGAGATTGAAGCAGTAATCAAAAAACTCCCATCACACAAAAGCCCTGAACCAGATGGTTCACAGGAGAATTCTACAAAGCTTTTAAGGAAGAGCTAACCCCTATCCTTCACAGACTATTCCAAAAAATCCAAAAGGAGGGGAAACTCCCCAATTCTTTTTTATGAAGCCAGCAGCATACTAATTCCAAATCCAGATAGAGACACAACAAAGAAAGAAAACTTCAGGCCAATATAGCTGAAGAACATAGACACTAAAATCCTCAATAAAATATTGGCAAATCACATGCAACAATACATCAAAAAGATCATACACCACGACCAAGTGGGATTCATCCCAGGGATGCAAGGATGGTTCAATATTCGTAAATCAGTAAATGTAATACACCACATAAACAAAAGCAAAGACAAAAAACACATGGTCATATCAATAGATGCAGAAAAAGCTTTTGATAAGGTACAACACCCATTTATGATAAAGGTACTCAGAAAAATGGGAATAGAGGGAGCATTCTTCAATATAATAAAGGCCATATATGAAAGACCTACAGCCAACATCATACTCAATGGGCAAACACGAAAAGCTTTCCCACTAAGATCAGGAACAAGACAAGGTTTTCCACTTTCACCACTTCTATTCAATATAGTATTGGAAGTTCTAGCCAGCGCAATCAGACAAGAAAAGGAAATAAAAGGCACCCAAATGGGAAAGGAGGAAACAAAACTGGCATTGTTTGCAGATGACATGATAGTGTACATGGAAAATCCTATAGACTCTACCAAAAAACTGCTCGAACTAATAAATGAATTTGGCAAAACAGCGGGATGCAAAGTCAATATCCAGAAATCAAAGGCATTTTTGTATAGCAACAATGAAACAACAGAAGCAGAAATCAAGAAAAAAATCCCATTCAATATAGCCAAAACAAAAATAAAATATCTGGGAATAAACCTAACGAAGGCGGTAAAAGACTTGTATACAGAAAACTACACAACACTGAAGAAAGAAATCAAGGGAGACACAAACAAATGGAAACATATACCGTGTTCATGGATTGGAAGAATTAACATCATCAAAATGTCCATACTACCCAAAGCAATTTACAGATTCAATACAATACCTATTAAAGTACCAATGGCATATTTCACAGACATAGAACAAACACTTCAAAAATTTATATGGAACCAGAAAAGACCCCGAATAGCTGCTGCAATTATGAGAAAAAAGAATAAAGTAGGGGGGATTACAATACCTGATATCAAACTGTATTACAAGGACACTGTAATCAAAACAGCCTGGTACTGGCATAAAAACAGGCACATAGACCAATGGAATAGAACAGAGAGCCCAGAAATAAACCCAACTCTCTACAGTCAATTAATATTCGACAAAGGGGGCAGTAACATAAAATGGAGTAAAGATAGCCTCTTCAACAAATGGTGTTGGGAGAACTGGACAGCTACATGCAAAAAAATGAAACTCGAGCACCAACTTACACCATACACCAAAATAAATTCAAGGTGGATAAAAGACTTAAATATAAGCCGTGAAACCATTAAAGCCCTAGAGGAGAGCATTGGCAAGAAAATCTCAGATATTCCACGCAGCAATATTTTTACTGATACGTCCCCTAGAGCAAGGGATATAAAGGAAAGAATAAACAAATGGGATCTCATCAAAATTAAAAGCTTCTGCATGGCTAAGGAAAACAGTATCAAGATAAAAAGAGAAGCAACAGCTTGGGAAAACATATTTGCCAATGATACCTCAGACAAGGGTTTAATCTCCAAAATATACAAAGAACTCACTCGACTCCACTCAAAGAAGACAAGCAACCCAATCAAAAAATGGGCAGAGGACTTGAACAGACATTTCTCCAAGGAGGACATACAGAGGATCCAGAGACACATGAAAAGATGCTCGATATCACTAGCTATCAGAGAGATGCAAATTAAAACCACAATGAGATACCACTTAACACCAGTCAGAATGGCTATCATAAACAAAGAAACAAACAACAAGTGCTGGAGAGGTTGTGGGGAAAAGGGGACCCTAGTTCACTGTTGGTGGGATTGCAGACTGGTACAACCACTATGGAAAACAGTATGGAATTTTCTAAGAAAACTAAAAATGAACGTACCTTTTGACCCAGCAATTCCACTCTTGGGAGTATATCCTAAGAACCCTGAAACACCAATCCAAAAGAACCTATGCACCCCGATGTTCATAGCAGCACAATTTACGATAGCCAAGAGTTGGAAGCAGCCTAGATGCCCATCGGTAAATGACTGGATCAAAAAACTATGGTACATTTACACAATGGAATTCTATGCTGCAGAAAGGAAGAAGGAACTACTACCCTTTGCAACATCATGGATGGAACTGGAAAGCTTTATGCCGAGCAAAATAAGCCAGGCGGTGAAAGACAAATACCATATGATATCACCTTTAACAGGAATCTAAACAACAAAACAAACAAGGAAGCAAAATGTAACCAAAGACACTCACATACGGAAGAGGCTGACAGGGTCCAGAGGGGAGAGGGGGGAGAATCACAGGGGAAAAGGGGAAGGACTCATATGAACAAGTATAAAGGATACATGGACAATAACTAAGGTGGGGGGCGGAAATGGGAGGGAGGTGGGGAGCACTGGGGGGGAGCAGGGCTGGGAATACAAGACAGAAAACTACTTGAACAAGAATTAAATAAAAATAAAAATTAAAAAAAATGTGGGGTCATCTCTAAAAATGAAATCTACTAAGAAACACTAGATGTTAGGACCCTATGCCTGCCACCCACTTCATTTTTTACTACTTTGATTCTTGCTGTCTTTTCATTTTTTTCTAAGTAGCACAGTCCACCTAGTTCCTGGTTTTAGGTGGCTTCTTGGTATCTGCAGTGTCTGCAAAGGCTTAAATCCTAGCTTTGCCACTCAGAGCAAAACAGTACTAATTGTACCTTCTTTCTGGGGTTAGTCTGTAGGTAAAATTTAATACATGCAGCCCTGGCTGGTATGGTTCAGTGGATTGAGTGCTGGCCTGTGAACCAAACAGTAGCCAGTTTGATTCCCAGTCAGAACACATGCCTGGGTTGCAAGCCAGGTCTCCAGTAGGGGGCATGTGAGAGGCAATCACACATTAACATTTCTCTCCCTCTCTTTCTCCCTCCCTTCCCTTCTCTCTAAATAAATAAATAAAATCTAAAAAAAAGAGAAAGTGAACTGCATGAATTTTAAAAAATAAATACATGGATATGTAATGTTGCTAGCCCAGTGCTTGACATAATTGTAACTTAATAAGTGTTAGGTTCCTTTTCTCTTTACAGAAGCTCTTCAATTAATTCATTTTCTGTTTCCTTTACTCATTGGGGAAAGCCCCCAAAATGTCCAACATAGGGATTGTGATCCCACTTATCTGGGCTCATCTGTTCTTTCCAAATTAAGGGGGTTTTTTTTCCTGCCAGCTCATTGGTATTCAACATTTTAGCAATGGAGGTTTATCTTTTTACCTGAAGTATATCTCTAGTTTGCCTTTCATTAAGATGTTCTTTTCTCCCAGGTAACATTTTAAAATGTCACCAGGCACTTATTTCTTACAATGACTGGTTATTAGATCTTTTCTTGGGATAAAATTTGAAGAGATGGAAGATCCAGAGGACACTGAAAAACTGAAGTTAGAAAGAGGCTTGAGGAAGATAGGGCTGGGAATCTGGGAAGCTAAGGTGACTTACTCACCCAGTGATTTTTACAGTTGGCTGTTGTTCATGGGGGCAGACACAGATCTCTTTTTCTTAATTTATTTAATGTGGCAGACTCTGGCCCACAGAGTCTGTGTGTTGTGACTGAAAACAAAAACAAATGTACATGCTACAGCAATCCTGTAGAGAAAAAAGGAAGGTATGGTACTTTTAAGATGAGAGTCCTGTGGCCGCTTCTCTCAAGGGGAGAGCGCCTTGGACACTCTCTCAAGGGGAGAGCGAACCAACCCTTGCCTGGACAGGCTTTTATGGTTTTTCTCAGGTCTTACATCAAAGAAGAATTTATTATCTATTACATAGAATACTGTTGCCTACATTTTAGGTACAATAAAAGAAATGAAAATAATAAATGCAAATGGGAAAGGTGGTGAGCTGATTAGCTCCGTCCTTGGGAAAATTCACATGGGAAACCACCCTGAAGATGAACAATAAACATCTACTGTTTCAGACCAGGGTGAGGAAGTTTCAGCAAGAGCAAGCCATTAACAGTATGAATGCTTTTTCTAGGCCTGAGTCCCATGGCAAAACCCAGTCTGAGGGTCTGGCTCCTGCCCACCAAATTGCTTCTGTAGGTTTTTCATACAGAGCTGAGTCACATTTGCCAGACTAAAACAAACAGGCTCCTTACAATTTAATCCTCCGTTATTACTTCCTTCTTGTTATCCTTTAGATTGCATTTTGTTCTTTTTATAACTTCTTGAAGTAACCACTCTGTTCTTTATTTTCTGAATGCTATGTATTGGCCTTTGAGAACAGGTTTGTTTACGTCTACTTTGATGTATATTTTCCTTTTACTTTTTTCTAAATACTTTGTACTTACAGCTTTTAGTTTGTTTCTTCTCTTTACTTTTGTATCACTGTGGTCTTTTTTCCCCTCATAGCAAAGCTCTAGGGATATGACAGAATACAAAAAAAGCAGCATCCTGACCCTATCAAAGCCATAGACATATACGAGTGTCTCCAGACAATCAAATTGCCAGGGGCTGAATATTAAATACAATTTTGGGACCATTTACATCTATCGCTGAACCAAACTGGGGTCCCAGGTGGTACCAGTGAGTAGACACAGTTCACTCTTACGATCATCTATAGGAAATACTTATTCTATATTATCATTTTTATTTAATAAGTTGAAAGCCTAGTGTGTGCCAAGCACATTAGGTGATGAAAATTAAAAAAGGCAGAAACACCCACTGCTCTTCAGTCTGGTGGGGAAATAAACATTAAATAAGTCATCACCTAAGGAAAAAAACCATGTGGAAGATAAATGTTAGTGGGAATGCCCACAGCTTGGCAAGAAACTGGAACAGAGGATTCATTTTGTGGGTGAGTGGGGATGGGGAGGAGGACTGTGCCAGGGTAGGAGTAAGGCCTGAGCTGAGATGAGAAAATGAAGCTGCAGGGACTGAGTCATGACCTGGAGGATGAGTGACACTGAACTGAGGATAAAGAGGGAGAGCAGGAGGAGGATTATGCAGCATGCACAGTGGCCCAGGGGCTGGAGTCAAGAACTTGAGAGGGAAAGCCATTGTATGGTGGAGCTACAGTTGCAGGGAGAGAGGACCAGTGGGTCCTGCAGGTGCCGTTAATGATTTTGATCTTCATTCTAAGGCCATTAAATGGTCTTGATTAAGTTTGTGTTTCAAAGAAAAGTTTTTGTTTTTTAGAAATTTCAGGTCAGATCCATTTTTGGAAAAGCTCTTCCTAACTGTTGTGCTGGAAATATATTAGAGGGGGCAAAAATGGGTGTGGGGAAGCCAGTCAGGAGGGCCCTGTGAGTCTAGGGAAGGTAACAGCAGCTTGGACCAGGCTGGAGTTTGTGAGAACATGAGAATGGAGTGGGTCTAGGGGACCTGTGTGGGAGAACCAATAGAGTTTGATGATTGCTAGCTGGGGGAGGGGGAGGACCATTACAGAGAGAAGGGGGCCTGGCTGCTTCAAGACTTCTGCCTGGGGTACCTTCTGGTACAGTGGTGGGCTGGCCAGTATTGAGGACAGCTGCCATGCCCACCACTGCCAGGAAAGGGGCAAAGCAAACTCTGTGGAGGTGGGTTTGTCTTAGTGGTTATCTCTCTCCATCTCCATAGCCTGGTCTCTTTTTACTGTTTTGAAGTTCAATTCCCTGGAATCTGATTTGATATGTTTCTGAATTGGACCCACCCTGAACAACCCTGCTGCAAAGTCAAGTAGAACCAGATGTCTAACAAGCTCCTGGCACCAAAAGGCTTATTTAAAACTGGATCAAGGGCCAGAACAGTTTTGGTGAGTGTTGGGTTTTTTTTGAAGTATTGGCCACATGAGATGATGTTTAGAAAGTTTCTTGTCAAATGGCATTAAACTGCTTAAGGGAGAGGCTTTTCTGCCATTCTTATCTTTGTTATGACTGCAGTGACAGCAGGGAGTGTGACAGGGCCCTGATGTCTGCATTCATGGAAATTTAATTCTTTGACAATGGGCACCCAGCCCCACTCTGAGCAGGGTTGGACAGAGACAGCTGGGTGTCCACTTGTGAGAAGGGATGAGGAACAGCCCCTCACTGGAGCCACTGGTGCAGGGCATGTATGAGTGCCCCTGAGGGATGCAGCAGAGGGCAGTCCTGACTTTGGCAGTGTCAGCTATACCAGGTGTACCAAGAGTGGCATGTGTAGTCTCAGTGGGTATATTAACCATGATTTTCCTCTTCTGTATTGTGATGATTTGACATCCAGGGCCTTGCTGACTTTGTAGGGACTGCCCCTTCAGGGATAGCCTATTTCCTAAGACAATAACTCATCTGGGGACACAATTTTAAAACATAAACCAACTGCTCCCAAGTGTACACCCCAACCGCCACCTTCAACAGACTTTCACATTATGGGCCACAGTTCATCATCACTAATATTCCAGGCCCCAGTGCCAGACACCAGGGACAGACCCTTCACCCCAGAGCACACCAATGACTCAGGCAATACAATCCAAGGTATGCTGACCTTGACTTGTAGGCTTCTTCCCATAGAAACCAACGTAAAGACTCTTGCCCAAGGTTCCTCTAGCTCCTCTGTTTCCTGACTGACTCTGCTTCTGACTCCCTTCTCCCATGAACTAACTAGTGTCCCTTCCTCTTGGGAGCAATGAGGAACTATATGGTCAGTGGCAGCTGTCTCCTAATCTGTTGGCTTTAAGGTACCTCAAATGTTCTGTTAGCACTTTGTATTTTAGAATGGGGGATATAAGGGTTTCATAACATAAAAATTATTCATTCAAGGTTTTCCTTTGAGCCTCATGTCTACTTACAGGTGTCAGAGGGGAGGGTGTCATTTATTGGCTCTTATAGATAGATGAATATAATCTGAGTTGTGGCAATTTTTGACATGACCCCCAAATTCCTTGACACTCTTCCCATTGGGAAGTGGGGTTTATGGCCCCTTCTCTCAAGTCTGGGATGGTTTGTGAGAGCTTTGACCAATGGAGTTGGGCAGTAGTGATGCTAATAACTTCAAGGGAGGGTAAAGAAATGCCTTACAACTGTCTCTTGTCATCTTCAGACATGTGCTTGTGGGAGAAGCCAGATAACATGTAGCAAGTCTGAGAAAGCTGAGCCTACTGTACCCAAGAGGACACATGGAGTCCAGCCTTCCCCTAATTCATGATTCACAAAATCATGAGCAAATTACAGCGGTGGTTTTAAACTACCAATGTTTAATTGGTAGTTTATATGTTATTCAGTGATAGTACATTTATTTTGCACTTACTGTAGACCAGGCATTGTCTTAAGCATTTTATATACATTATTTCATTTGATATTATTAACAACACTATAAGGCAGGTATTATGCTCCTCATTTTACACCTGAGGAAATTAAGGTTCAGAGAAGTCCAGTGGCTAAGTCAAGGTCACATAGAACTTGGTATATAGTATGTCAAGAAAACCAGGGCTATCTGGACTCCAAAATATTTTGTCACTTTTAGAAAAAATACTGAAGAGCCTGTTATTTTTAAGGCAAGCCTCCTAGGAATGCTGCCATAGAAATTTCACCATTTGCCGAGAATTATTTAGAAAGTTACAAATGTTATGTCTGCATTATTTACTTTTTATTTGACACTTTGCTCTCTCTAACATGCATATCATAGTCACTGTTTTATTCCTTTAGTTCTAGGCTATAAGGAAGGATTTGATGTTTAGGTCATCTGGATCTCAGTTTAAATGAGCTAATCTGTGTGATCTCCCAAGTGGATCTTGTAGGATAAGATTCTGGAGAGTGGAGATGCCTTTGGGTCACTCCCTGTTTGCTTCTGATGCAAGGATCTTCACAGATGATGGGTAACATACTCACATCACCATGTTAAGGGTGGAATGGTGTGTGGCACCATAGTGTGTGCTCAATAAATATTTGTTAATGAATGAACCAATGAATGGAAGGAGTTTTTTAATTTAGTAATATTTCCTAGAGATGGTTTTAAATTAATGTATTATATGAATATTGAGATTTCCTAACACAAAGAGCCTTCCTTTTGGGTTCCGTTAGGGGGTTGAGAGACTCTTGCAGGCCATTGATTTGCAGTCTTTGGTGAGGAGGTCAGCCTCTCTGAATCTCATCTCTGCAATGGTGTCTATTGTTTCCTGGTAAGAAGGGTAATGTGAGAATAGCTGTACTGCATCCCTAAGGTGTCCTAAGAGTCTGGGACCTCCCTTTCCCTCCACTCTCTTTTTGGATTAACTAGTCTCTCTTCATAATAGGCTCGGGGGAAACAGGCCACAGAGAGTGAATACCACTTGCTATTCAGTTGTTTGTCTTGAGTCTACTTTTCCTATCCTTCTGTCCTGGTGGCACTGGAGACATGCTCTCTGTTGCCATTGATAGCAGCTTGATATTAAGCTGCTCCTTTGTCACAGCAGGGTTTAATGCACTCTCCATTCTTGGAACTCAGTGGCCTGGCAGTCCCCTGTTGCCTCTTCCTCTATCAGAAACCTCCACACTGTCTTGCCTTTGTCACTCCCATTCTTGCTCAATGTGCTTGAAAGCGTTATCCTTTTAAGCACATATGCCCCTGCAAATCCGTTTCCCCACTGGCCCCTTTTAGCTTTGTTGGAAGCAACCTGTTGGTTTTTCCAAGATGTCAGGTACATTGTCTCTGACATAGCCCACTGTCTCCCCCACCCTTTTGTCCGCTCTCCCTTCACAGGATTGTGTGTGGTAAGAATTCCCCAGATGGGAATTCCATTTTCTACTGCTAGGTTGGTCCCTGGCTGTGTGTACCCCTAAATCTTGTCCATCTTGGCATTCTTTTTTCTTCTGCTGACTTCTTCTTTGTTGTAAACTCCAGGAAGACAGAGGGGTGTCTTGTATTGTGATGGCAAACCTCTGTGCTGTAAATTTACATGACTCAGGAGCTCTGGGCAGGAGCTTTGTGATACATGTCTGTCTCTGTGTGTGTATCTATAAAAACACAGATGATGGATATAGATGATAAATAGATAGACTGATAGAATTTGTTCAGGAAGCTGTGAATATATGTGAGCAATATCTCAGAGGCTTATAGAAAGCACACTCTGTCTGCTTTCACTGAATCTTTCTCTCCCCTACAAACAGAAATTAACACCTGAAACTTTCACATGTCTGCCTCTCCAACTAAGCCATCAGCTCTCTGATAGCTAGCATGTCTGCATCCCTGCATCCAGCCTTGTACCTGACCTGTAACAAGTGCTTACTAACTGTTGAGACCAGAATTTCTTCATCTCTGGGAAGAGAATTATTTTTATTTTATTTTGTTGCTGTTCAAGTACAGTTGTCTGCCTTTCCCCCTCCCCACCTCTCCCTCCCACTCCAGCCATCCCCACCTCATTCCCCTAATTCCACTTCCCCCTTGATTTTGTCCATGTGTCATTTGTAGTTGTTTCTGAAAACCCTTCATCCTTTCCCCCATTATTCCCCTCTAGTTACTGTCAGTTTGTTCTTAATTTCAATGTCTCTGGTTATATTTTACTTGCTTGTTTGTTTTGTTGATTAGGTTCCAATTAAAGATGAGATCATGTGGTATTTGTCTTTCACTACCTGTCTTATTGCACTTAGCATAAGGCTCTCCAGTTCCATCCTTGCTGTCTCAAAGGTAGGAGCTCCTTCTTTCTTTCTGCTTCATAGTATTCCATCATGGAAATGTACTATAGTTTTTTGATGCATTCATTTACTAATGGGCACTTAGGTTACTTCCAGCACTTGGCTATTGTAAATAATGCTGCTATGAACATTGGGGTGCATAGGTTCTTTTGGATTGGTGTTTCAGGGTTCTTAAGATATAATCCCAGCAGTGGAATTGCCGTGTAAAAAGGCAGTTCCTTTTTTAGTTTTCTGAGGAAATTTCATACTGTTTTCCACAGTGGCTGCACCAGTCTGCATTTCCCCCAACAGTGCACTAGGGTTCTCTTTTCTCCACATGCTCTCCAACAGTTGTTTGTTGATTTGTTTATGATGGTCATTTTCACAGGTTTGAAGTGATATCTCATTGTGGTTTTAATTTGCATCTCTCTGATGTCTACTGATGCTGAGCATCTTTTCATATGTCTCTGGACCATTTGTATGCCCTTCTTGAGAAGTGTCTGTTCAAGTCCTTTGCCCATTTTTTAATTCAGTGTTTTTCTTCCTAGAGTGGAGTTGTGTGAGTTCTTTATATATTTTGGAGATCAAACTCTTGTCTGAGGTATCATTGGCAAATGTTTTCCCATATAGTTGGTTCTCTTTTAATTTTAATGGTGTTTTCTTTAGCTGTGCAAACACTCATTATTTTGATGAGATTCCACTTGTTCATTCTTTCCTTTACATCCCTTGCTTTAGGGGACATATCTGTGAAGACGTTGCTGCATGGGTATCTGAAATTTCCCTGCTGATGTTTTCCTCTAGGACTTTTATGGTGTCATGACTTATATTTAAGTGTTTTTAAAATATATTTTATTGATTATGCTATTACAGTTGTCTTATTCCTCCTGTCTTTATTCCCCTTCACCCTGTGCTCCCCCTTCCACCTGAATTCCCCCCCTTTAGTTCATGTCCATGGGTCATATATATAAATTCTTAGGCTTCTACATTTCCTATACTATTCTTAACTTTCTCCTGTCTATCTTCTACCTACCATTTACGCTACTTATTTTTTATACCTTTCTCCCTCTCTTTCTACCCACTCCCCCACTGATAACCCTTCCTGTAATCTTCATTTCTGTGATTCTGTTCCTGTTCTAGTTGTTTGTTTAGTTTGTTTTTGTTTTAGGTTCAGTTGTTAATAACTGTGAGTTTGCTGTCATTTTACTGTTCATATTTTCAATCTTCTTTTTCTTAGATAAGTCCCTTTAACATTTCATATAATAAGGGCTTGGTAATCATGAATTCCTTTAACTTGACCTTACCTGAGAAGCACTTTATCTGCCCTTCCATTCTAAATGAAAGCTTTGCTGGATAGAGTAATCTTGAATGTAGGTTCTTACCTTTCATGACTTGGAATACTTCTTTCCAGTTTCTCCTTGCCTGCAAGGCCTCTTTTGAGAAATCAGCTGATGGTTTTATGGACACTCCTTTGTATGCAACTGTCTCTTTTTCTCTTGCTGCTTTTAAGATTCTCTCCTTATTTTTAATCTTGGGTAATGTAATTACAATGTGTCTTGGTGTGTTCCTTCTTGGGTCCAAGTTCTTTGGGACTCCCTGAGCTTCCTGTTCTTCCTGGAAGTCTATTTTCTTTGCCAGATTGGGGAAGTTCTCTTTCATTATTTGTTGAAATAAGTTTTCAATTTCTTGCTCTTCCTCCTTTTTTATGGTACCCTTATAATTCAGACATTGGAATGTTTAAAGATGTCCTGGAGATTCATAAGCCTCTCCTTATTTTTTTGAATTCTTGTTTCTTCATTCTTTTCCGATCGGATGCTTCTTTCTTCCTTCTGGTCCACACCGTTGATTTGAGTCCCAGTTTCCTTTCCATCACTATTGGTTCCCTGTGCATTTTACTTCAGAAATGAAAGTAAAGAAAGAAATAATGAATGAATGAAAGTAAAGAAAGTGAAAGAAAGAAAACCTTCACTTAGTGTAGCCTTCATTTTTTTCATATAACTTGTGACCAAATTCAACCAATTCTGTGAGCATCCTGATTACCAGTGTTTTGAACTGTGCATTTGATAGGTTGGCTTTCTTGTATTTGTTCTGGAGCTTTAATCTGTTGTTCCATTTGGGCCATTTTTTTGTCTCCATGTGCCTGTTATGTAGTAAGAGGTGGAGCCTTAACTATTCACCAGAGCAGGATAACCCACGATGCTATGTTATGATGCTATATGTGTGGAAAGGGTCAAGGAGGGAACAATGGCACTTGCTCTGCCAGATTTCAGGCACTTCCTCCACTATCCACAAGCAAAGTGGGCCCTTCTGGTGCTGATTTCTGGGTGGGTGGGCTTGTGTACATTCTAGGACCCTGTGGGTCTCTCCAACAAACTCTCCTGTGAGGCTGGGAGTTTCTCCTGCTGCCTTCTCAACCCCCACAGGTGCTTTCAATCAGTGGTTAGAGGCTTTATTTCTTTGTGCTGAAGCCCTGGGTTGCACAGTCTGTTCCACTTCCCAATTTTTTCTCCCAGTTTATCTGTGTGCGAATGTGAGACTGCCTGCTCCACCAGCCACCACCTCACTGGATCTACCAGCTGCTGTCTTGCTGGACAGCTGCAGCCTTACCCATGTTGCTCCACAATCCACTGCCTTTCTGGGTCTGCCAGCCATTGCTTTGCCTCGAGTCTTCTCCACCCAGCTGCCTGTCTCTGCCCCTCTTACTGGTCTGGTGAATGTGTCTTCTTTAACTCTTTGGTTGTCAGGCTTTTATACAGTTTGATTTTCTGTCAGTTCTTATTGTTTTTGTGTTTAAATTGTTGTTGTTTTTCTTTTCATTGTGCAAGGAGGGACAGTGTGTCTACCTATGCCTCCATCTTGGCCAGAAGTCTATTTAAGTCTTTTATCCACCCTGAATTTATTTTTGTGTATGGTGTACGTTGGTGATCAAGTTTCTTTTTTTGCATGTAGCTGTTCAGCTCTCCCAAAACCATATGTTGAAGAGGCTATTTTTACTCCATTTTGTGTTTTTTTCCCCTTTGTTAAATATTAATTGACCACAGAGACTTGGGTTTATTTCTGGGCTCTCTATTCTGTTCCATTCATCCATATGTGTTTTTAAAATATATTTTAGGTAGTTTCTCTGGCCTCTTTATAGGTAATAACCTAATGTGTAGGGATTCAAAGACTTAAATCAAGTACTTAGAGGTAAGTAAGGAAGATTTGAAGATACATTCAAGTATCAACTCATTTAAATATTTTTCTGTCCAATACCCTAAAAATGTGCAGTAAAGGAATTAAAAAGCAACAAATCCTAAGGACAAAGAGAGGGGAGATGACAGCAATTGAGAGATGTCAACACATTTTTTGAAGATGGGAATGAACAGATAAATGGATCTTACTTAGCAAAGGGGAGAAAGGTAAAACCTAGCCTGCCAGGATAGGGAGAGAGTACAAGGACATGAACATGTAACTGCTTAACTACAGAAGAATCCCAGAAATGCTCAGAAATTGGAGGCATTTAGCACCTCTGATGATCAGAGTTAGGAACTTTAAGCTGTAAGATGATTCAAAAGTTTTTATACAGAGCAGGTGAACACCAAGATTTCCTCTCCCATTTCATGCAGTAGACAACCAGCCCTGCCCTCATGCAGTAGTGGGACAGAGGTCAGCTCTGGAACAAAGGGCAAAAAAAAAAAAAAATTAACCTCAGGGGTACCAGTACAGTGTCCTTATTAATAACATGAAACTGAGGGCAAGTCTACATTCTGAACAGTGAGACTCCATCTTCATGCTTCTTCCCTGCACTTGACCCCTTTAAGGTTTTGTGTTGCCTTAGCAGGAGTTTGGGATTGCTAGCTAAGGAAACTGACCAGTTAAGAAAAGTCTTAAAGAGAATACCATTTGGGGGATCCTAATAAAAAAGCTGGCTCACTGTATATTCACCTATAGTGAAGCATCCTGTCAACATGCCCATTCCATGCACATAGAGCTTCCCATTGGCTTCCAAACACTAGTCACAAAAACATGTTTGGCAGACAAGGGTCACCACCAGACATTCAAGACAGTTTCTGTTCCAAAACTGGAGAAAAAAAAGTGTGGTTACAAAAAAACATGGCAAATTAAAATAAACAGAGTACAAAATAGGTTGTAGCTACAGAACAGAGAGATAGCTATAAAAAAAGAACATTGTGAGAATAATAAAAAGCTCTTAGAAGTTAAAAATTCAAAGGTGATATTAAAAGGTTGAACAGACTTTTTTGATGGTGGCTAGATAAGAGGGAGCATATTCTACTTCCCCCTACACATGGGTGAGAAAACTGGCTGATCTACGGAGGAACAGAGCAGAAAGCCAACAGTACCACATCATATATGAAAACAGGAGATCAAAAATTATAGCAGATATTGAAAAACCAGATGGTAAGGACAGTGTTTCAGGACAATAAGGGCCCAGAGATCAGCGTGGATACCAGAAAGGCTGTAGCCCCAGGCCCAGGGCTACTGGGCCAGCCACAGGGCTCTTGGGAGAGAGCTGGGTCAGTGCTTCCTCCCCAGCCAAGTAGGGTTTGAGCAGCACTGGAAGAGACCTGGTTGCTTGAGGTCGCAGAGAGGGGAGTAAGGTCTGAGTGGCAAACATACAGGGGCTCTGAGCACCCACACATAGCCCTGGAAAGAGTGTGCACAAGAGCCCGTGTGACGGAAGGTGGCCTGGCTGGGCTTGTGTGCCCGCAACTAGGGGAGAGGGAGCTTTGTGGAACACCCTAGGACCACACCCGTGGACTTGGAGAGAGCATGCGTACCTCAGGAGACCTGGAGACCACACTGGTAAACCCAATCCTCAGCCTGCTGCAGACAGCAATAAAAGAAAAACCGGTTTGGCCAGTTTGAAATCAGCAAGAGGTTTTGTTTGTTTGATTTTTTTTAAGTAATTTTTTATTTTTAAATTTTATTATCTCTCAATTCCTTTTGCTTCTCTTTCCTTCTTTCTTGTTTTATTCCTTTTTCCTTTCATTCTAATTTTATCTCTTCTACCTTCCTTAATGTGCCTTTTTTTTAAATACCCACAAGTGAGACAAAAAAATCCTGGAAGTGTGAAAAGACCAGAGTTGTACCCAAAGAGGGGGCATCCCAACAGCTGAGACAGAGAGACAAATTTCACTTTGCTATTACAGAGAACCTGCAAGATATTGCATATTTGTATTATTAGTTTTTCATTATTCTTACATCTTTTATTTGAATAATATTTTTGCACGCCTCTTCTCTCTGTTTAGTCTTCTTTGCTTGGCTGGTTATATTGTATTGTATGACAGGTTTCCTCTGTTTTCTCCTTCACAGAGTATTGCTAATTTACTGTCCTTCACGTCACCTGTGTTCCATTAGCACACTACCGAAGGTCCAATACTCCCTATTCTTGAAATCTAGGTCTCATAGATTCTGTCATATTATTATTGCTCTAATATTATTGTAAATAATAGCAGTTCCATACTACTGTAAATACTACACAACACCCCTCCCAGATCTTAGCCCACTTCACAGTTTCCTGAACTCTATTACTATAGTGGTTAACTCTATTCTCTCACACACTACACCTATTTACTATCCTTTACTCTTACCTTACTTCAGAATCTGACCTCCCACAACCTCACTGCTTTCTAGATCCAACTCACAATCCTTCCCTCCCCAACAAGAGTCTTATCTTCTTTCCATCCTCTCTAAAATGTTGCTAGTTGGGTGGAATATCATGGTTAACACTATACATAGCCAAAGGATCTTCTATCTCTTTCTTACCAGCTGCTATTGTAAATAGCATAAAATACTTTCTTGCTGTCTTAAACCATTTTTGCCTTACCCTTCCAACTGATCAGAAAAAAGAGAAGGTGGAAGTGGTAAATATCACCCAAAGGAGACTGCACCACTGACTCTCACAGGTATTCTACTACAGAAGTTCACACCATAAACCCAGGGAGTCAGAACAGATCAATTTAAAAAGTTGAGGCTAACAAGAAGAGTCTCACAAACAATGGGAAGACAAAGAAACAATCCCCAAATTAAAGGAGAGGAGGAAAGCTCAGAAAGAATCCTAAATGTTGATATTGAGTTCAAAGCAATGGTTATCAGGAAGGTCCATGAGCTCACAGAGAATTACCACAAACTACAGGGAAACTACAATGAACTCACTGCAAACTATATCACCATGAAAAATAAATAGAAACTATCAACATGGGCCAAGAGGAAATGAAGAATACACTTTCTGAACTGAAGAACACAGTAGAAAAAATTCAAAAACAGGATAAATGAAGCAGAAGATAGGATTGGTGAGTTGGAGGACAAAGTAGAAAAAAACACCCAGAAAGATCAATAAAAGGAAAAGAGGCTCAGAAAGAATGAAGGGGGACTAAGAGAAATGCAAGAAAATGTGAAGCGTAATAATATCTGAATAATAGGGATACCAGAAGAAGAACAACAAGAAATAGAAAACCTATTTGAAAAAATAATGGTGGAAAACTCCCCTAATTTGATGAAAGAAAAATGTGAACAAATCCAGGAACCACAGAAAGTCCCAATCAAGAGGAACTCAAAGAGGCCCACTTCAAGACACATCATACTTAGAATGGCAAAACTCCAAGACAAAAAGAGAATCTTAAAGGCAGCAGGGAAGAAAAAGGAAATGACATTCAAGGGAGCCCTGATAAGGTTAGAAACTGACTTCTCAATGGAAACACTCCAAGCAAGAAGAGAATGGCAAGAAATATTACAAGTAATGAGAACCAGAGACCTACAACAAAGGCTACTTTACCCAGCAAGGCTCTCAATCAAGATAGTAGTCCAAATGAAGAGCTTCCAAGACAAAGAAGTCTAAAAGAATACATCTCCACCAAACCAGCTCTGCAAGACATGCTAAAAAGAGTGCTTTAAGGAAAAGAAGAAAAAGAGAGATACAGAGAGGAACTCAGGTACAAAAATGGCAGTGCATAAGTACCTATCAATAATAACCTTAAATGTAAGTGGATTAAATGCTCCAATCAAAAGACATAGATTAGCTAAATGGATAAGAAAGCATGAGCCACACATATGCTACCTACAAGAGACCCACCTCAGGACAAAAGACCTACACAGACTGAAAGTGAAGGGCTAGAAACAAATTTTTCAAACAAATGAACAGGAAAAATAAGCGAGGGTAGCAATATTCATATCAAACAAAATAGACTTCAGAAGAAGAGCTATGAAGAGAGACCCAGAAGGTCACTTCAAAATATTCAAGGGAAGAATCCACCAAGAAGACATAAATATTGTAAATATATATGCACCCAATGAAGGAGCACCCAAATATATAAAGAAAATCCTAGAGGACTTCAAGAAAGATATTGACAGCAACACAATTATAGTAAAGGGTTTTAATACCCCACTGTCAAAAATGGACAGATCTTACAAACAAAATAAATATATCAACAAATATATAGTGGTATTGAACAAAGCCCTAGGTGAAATGGACTTAACTGATGTATATAGAGCCGTTCATCCCAAAGAAGCTAAATACACATTCTTTTCAAATGCACATGGAACATTTTCAAACATAGACCACATGATAGGACACAAAACAAGCCTCAACAAATTCAAGAAAATTGAAATCATACCAAGCATATACTCTGACCACAAGGAACTGAAACTAGAAACCAACCCCAAGGGAAAAAAAACCCCAAACACTCAAAATCATGGAGATTGAGCAGCATGTTATTAAACAGCAAATGGGTCAGGAATGAAACTAGAAAAGAAATTAAAAAGTTTCTGGTAACAAATGAAAATGAACTCACAGGACAACACAAAACTTACAGGACACAGCAAAGGCACTCCTGAGAGGGACATTCATAGCAATACAGGCCTACCTAAAAAAGATAGAAACATTTCAAACAAACAACCTAAAGCTACACCTACAAGAACTTGAGGAACAACAACAGTGATAGCCCAGAGCTAGTAGAAAACAAGGAAATAACCACGATCAGGATAGAATTAAATGACATAGATACTAAAAGCACAGTTCTAAGGATCAATGAATCCAGGAGCTGGTTTTGTGAAAAGATAGACCAAATTGAAAAGCCTTTAAGCAGGCTCATCAAAAAAAAAAAAAAGAGGATCCACATAAACACAATCAGAAATGAAAGAGGAGAGATTACAACTGACACCACAGAAATATGAAGGATTGTAGAAGTTACTATGAAGAAGTGTACGCCAAGAAATTTGAAAACCTAGGTGAAGTGCACAAATTTCTAGAAAAATATAATCTTCCAAAACTCAATGAAGAAGAAGCATAAAACCTGAACAGACTAATAACAGCAGATGAAATTGAATCAGTAATCAAAAAACTCCCAACACACAAAAGCCCTGGACCAGATGGTTTCACAGGAGAATTCTACAAAACATTTAAGGAAGAGCTAACCCCTATCCTTCACAGACTACTCCAAAAAACCCAAAATGATGGAAGACTCCCAAACTCTTTTTATGAAGCCAGCATCATCCTAATCTCCAAACCAGACAAAGATACAACAAAGAAAGAAAACTTCAGGCCAATGTCACTGATGAACATAGATGCTAAAATCCTCAACAAAATATTGGCAAACTGCATCCAACAATACATTAAAAAAATCATACACTGTGACCAAATGGGATTCATCCCAGAAATGCAAGGGTGGTTCAATATTTGCAAATCAGTAAATGTAATACATCACATAAACAAAAGCAAAGACAAAAAACAGATCATATTAATAGATACGGAAAAAGCGCTTGATACAGCATCCATTTACTATAAAAACACTCAGCAACGTGGAAATAGAGGGAGCATTCCTCAACATAATAAAGGCCATATATGAAACACCTACAGCCAACATCATACTCAACGAGCAAAAATGAAAATCTTTTCCACTAAGATCAGGAACAAGACAAGGTTGTCCACTTTCACCATTTCTGTTTACTATAGTATTGGAAGTCCTAGTCACAGCAATCAGACAAGAAAAAAAATAAAAAGAATCCAAATTGGAAAGGAGGAAACAAAAGTGTAAGTGTTTGCAGATGACATAATAGTGTTCATAGAAATTTCTATAGACTCCACAGCAAAACTGCTCTACCTAATAAATCAATTTGGCAAAATAATGGGATACAAAGTCAATATCCAGAAATCAAAGGTATTTTTGTATTCAAACAATGAAACAGCATAAGTAGAAATCAAGAAAAAATATCATTTAATATAGCAAAAAGGAAACTAAAATACCTAGGAATAAACCTAACCAAATAGATAAAAGACCTGTATGCTGAAAACTACACAACACTGAAGAAAGAAATAAAAAAAGACACAAACAAATGGAAACATATGTCATGCTCATGGATTGGAAGAATTAATATCATCAAAATGTCCATACTACCCAAAGCGATTTACAGATTCAACACAGTACCTATTAAAGTACCAATGGTATATTTCACAGACATAGAACAAACATTTCAAAAATTTATATGGAGCCATAAATGACCTCGAATAGCTGCTGCAATTTTCAGAAAGAAGAGCAAAATAGGAGGGATAACAATACCTGATACCAAACTATTACAAGGCCACTGTAATAAAAACAGCCTGATACTGGCATAAAAACAGGCACATAGACCAATGGAACAGAACAGAGAGCCCAGAAATAAACCCAACTCTCTACAGTCAATTAATATTTGACAAAGGGGGCAGCAACATAAAATGGAGTAAAAATAGCCTCTTTGACAAATGCTGTTGAAAGAACTGGACAGCTACTGTACTTGAAAAATAATTAAATAAATTTAAAAAATGAAACTCGAGCACCAACTTACACCATACACCAAAATAAATTCAAGTTGGTTAAAAGATTTAAATATAATCTGTGACACCATTAAAGTCCTAGAGGAGAACATAGGCAGGAAAATCTCAGATATTTCATGAAGCAACATTTTTACTGATATGTCTCCTAGAGCAAGGGGCATAAAGGAAAGAATAAACAAATGGGATATCATCAAAATAAAAAGCTTCTGCATGGCTAAAGAAAACAGTGTTAAATTAAAAAGAGAACCAATTGTGTGAGAAAACATAGTTGCCAATGATACCTCAGACAAGGGTTTAATCTCCAAAATATATGAAGAACTTACATGACTCCACTGTAAGAAGACAAGAAACCCAATTAAAAAGTGGGCAAAGGACTTGAACAGACACTTCTCCAAGGAGGACATAGAGAGGATCCAGAGACATGTGAAAAGATGCTCAATATCGCTAGCTATCAGAGAGATGCAAATTAAAACCACAATGAGATACCACTTTACACCGGTCAGAGTGGCCGGAAAGGGAACTCCAGTGCATTGTTTGTGGGATTGCATACTGGTACAACCACTATGAAAAACAGTATGAAATTTTCTCAGAAAACTAAAAATGAATCTGCCTTTTGACCCAGCGATTCCACTGCTAAAATTATACCCTAGGAACCCTGAAACACCAATCCAAAAGAACCTATGCATCTCAATGTTCATAGCACCACAATTTACAATAGCCAAGTGCTGGAAGCAACCTAAGTGCCCATCAGTAAATAAATGGATCAAAAATCTACGCTACATTTACACAGTGGAATTCTATGCAGCAGAAAGAAAGAAGGAGCTCCTACTCTTTGCAACACCATGGATGGAACTGGAAAGCAAAAGACAAATATCACATGATCTCACCTTTAACAGGAAGCTAAACAACAAAACAATCAAACAAGCAAAATATAACCAAAGACACTGAAATAGAAAACCGGCTGGCCCTGGCTGGTGTGGCTCAGTGAATTGAGCGTGGGCCTGCGAGCCAGAGGATCGTGGTTCGATTCCCAGTTGGGGCGCATGCCTGGGTTGCAGGCTGATTCCCTGCGGGCCAACTCCCAGCAGGGGACGCACGAAAGGCAGCCATACATTGATGTTTCTCTCCCTCTCTCCTTCCCCTCTAAAGATAAATAAATAAATAAAATATTAAAAAAAAAAAAAGAAAGAAAACCGGCTGACAGTGTCCAGAGGGGAAAGGGGGGGAAATTTTAGGGGAAAATGGGAAGGGTTCACAGGAACAAGTATAAAGGAGACATGGACAAAAACAAGGTGGGGGGGTGGAAATGGGAGGGAGAGGGAGGGCTGGGTGGGTGGGCTGGGATGGGAGTAAAAGACAAAAAACTGTACTTGCACAACAATTAAAATTAAAAAAAATATATTGAACAGAAAATGTCAAAGATACATGGATGAAATGTCTATGATAGGAGAAGAAAAACAAGAAGAAATGGAAATTAGGGAAAATATGATAAAATTAAAGGATCAACCAGGATGTACAATGTTGTATTCATAGGTTTCCAAAATTAAGGAGTAGGAAAAATAAAGAGGAGGAAATTAAAAAAACAACAACACTGGTAGTTTTCTTAGAACTGGACGACATGAATTTTATGATTGAGAGCATCAATGAAGTGTTCATCATGTATATGTACACATAAGCACATGTACCCTACATCACACACCATACTACATACCCCACAGCACACACCCCACACACACACCATGCACACTCACAAGCATACCATACACACATACCACATGTACACAGCATACACACACACTCAAATCAAGAACTATAAATATTCCAAACACTGACCATCAAGATGGTATGCTAAAATTTTTCAGAGCAGAAGGACAAATTAAAAACATGATGTAGAGTAAGTCAGGGGACAGAAAGCCCTGTGATTATACTCCAAGATTTGGCCTCCTAGAGATTTAAGTCCTCATGAGAAAGGATGTGACTTACTGACTTTACAATGACAGGCCAATTATGAATACTTTTTTCCAATATTTTTATTTATTTTATATTTAGAGAGGGGAAGGGAGAAAGAAAGATGGAGAGAAACATCAATGTGTAGTCGCCTCTCACTTGCCCCCTACTGGAGACCTGGCCTGCAACCCAGGCAAGTGCCCTAGACTGGGAAATAAACTGTCAGCCCTTTGATTCGCAAACTGGCACTCAATCCACTACGCCACATCAGCCAGGGGTATAAATACTTTTTGATAGACACACGAGAGTAAGGATGCTACAAGAAGCCCCAACAACTTATTCAGTGTCTTCAGTATGTCACCAAATAAGATCATTCAGAACCTGGTACTCCAGGCTCCAGGGATCTCACCATCTCAGCCTTCACCTAAAAACTTAATCATCACTTAATCATCAACCACATTTGGAGGTAAAACATCTTTTCTCTGAGGAGATGAAAGGAAGGGTTTATGGCTGGCTCTTTGGCCCTGTGACTTGCAGCGCCCCTGTCAGTGTGAGGTGAGACTCAGCCGTGCCCTGATGAGCTGGGTGAGAGTAGGCACATTCACAGCAGCTGCCTGTGTGCCCCTTGTAGGCACAGATGTGCCTGCTGTTGTCCAAGCTGCTTCACTCATTGCACTGAGTGAATTCTGTGGAGAGTGGGCAGAGACATTCTGGAGGGGTTAGTTCTCACTAACACAGAATTTATGTTTTTCCCAGAGTTTTCCAACTCTTAGCTTTTGGGGACATTCTTTCTGGGTGTTCTTTTCCAACTCGCCTCCCTACAGATGATAATGAGCCCCCTTGCCCTACCCCAAGTGGTGGACTTAGTGACACAGGTTTGCATCTCAGTAGCACATCCTATAACTTCTCTGAGCCTCAGTTTCTTCAGAAGCAAGCTGATAAGATGGAACAGCAAAATTTCTAAGGACTTGTAAAAAGCCAGGCCTCTGTTGGCTCTGGGGATTTATGATGAACAAAACACAAGTCTCCTCCTCAACGGTCTCATAGTTTTGCAGCCTGGTTAATCAAATACACAGAAAATTACAGTACTTACAGTGTGAAGGCCTGGAAGGGAGAAAAATCTGTGGGAATGTGAGCCCCCAAAATAGGGGTAGGGATACAAGGCAGGCGTGCCAAAGGTGGGGTTTCCTAATCTGAATCTCAAGGAAAGGGGAGGACTCTATTGGACCAAAGTATTATGTTTCTCATGGCTCTCCAGGTCCGGTGTGTTATGTTCTGAGTACCTTGCTAGAAAGGTACAGGGAACCATGATGGTCAACAGGCATCCCTCAGCTGAATCAGAGATTTATTCTGTTGAGACCCTAAAACTTGTAGTTCTCTCAATCTGTACATGCTGTTCCCTCTTTCTGGAATGTCCTTCCTGCTAAGCTTCCAAAATGTTCTTTGGGAAGGCTACTTTTGACCCCTATCAGACATCTGGTAGACATGTTTAGGATGAATGAAGGAATGAATCAGTGTATGACATATGAGACTCCAGAACTTTCTTTTTTTTAATCAGTCATGCAAACTGCCACACGCATGCTCAACATCATATTTATTGGTTAAAGGCTTCTGAAGCCATCCTTTCTGGGCCTTCACCCCCAGTGTGAGTTCTCAGAAAATCAAAAAGTTTGGTTCCCCAGCTCCTTCCTCTCAGCTTTATTGCAACCGTGGGCCCAAGAGAGCTCTATCAGCCCTAAGACGACTTGTTAGATCAGCAACTGTAAGGGGCAGAAACATCTGTTGGAACCCCTGTGTCACCAATGATTGTCATGGTTTCATCCAGGTTGCTGACACCTGCAGCTGAGCCCAGGGTTCTGTGATCTGAGGCTGGCAATTGGTAAAATGCCAAATCAAGTGCACACCTGTCAGAGCAGTCAACGTCGGCTGCATGGCCTGGCCCCAGGGCAAGTGAACAGGCAGACAGCTGACATGATGACAGGGGTAAAAACTGGGTCCAGCACAATGAGCTGGGCACCCCACTGTCTAAATTTTGAGTGATGCATGAGGCTATGTACTGACACCATGTGTTCTTGTTGATGGTTTATGCTCTGACAGAATGTATAAAGGGACAAGATGTCACTGGAAGTGTAGTTACAACTGTTTTGTGGACAGAGAAAAGAGTGAAGAAATAAAGATAGGAAATTCTGTCAATCAAAAGCAAAATTCAGTGAAACATATCTGACAAAGGATTGATAACCTTCATAAATGAGAAGTACTTATACATCAGTAAGAAAACATTAATCTTCAGGAGAAAAATGAATGAACAGAAAGATGAGAGAGACCCCAAGAAACCAGAATTTATTTATAAAAAATTGTATATTTATTTTTACATGTTCAAACTTCAGTCTCCATCAAAGTACTCTCCATTTGATGCCATACACCTATCAAGACATTCCTTCCACTGCTCAAAACAGTTTTTGAACTTGTTGAGTTTGATGCCTTTTAGTACTTCTGTCACTTTTTGTTTCACCTCTTCTATATAGGCAAAACGTTTCCCTCTGAGGACTTTTTTCATCGAGGAAGCAAAAAATCTCATTCTGGGCTTAGATCTGATGAATAGGGAGAGCAGAGCATAAGGGTCATTCAATTTTTGGTCAAAAACTGCTAAACACTCAGCACAGTATAGGCACGTGCTTTTGTAAATCATCCATCATGAAATGGGCAAACGTGTTAAAAAAGTCTCCAGAAAAATTTCACTGAAGCTGAAGGCTGCCTCTTACAACGATGCCAGCTGGTACCCTAATACAGATGAGTTCCTAGAATGCTCACTTAGCAGGGGAAGCATGAACTACAAGGGGCCTGCCTTTCAGAAGATAAGTCCATTTTTTTGGTAGTTCCCTGTTGTACATTATGGAAGAACTATAAATGGACAATGGACATAAAACATGTTCAGCTTTGTGAATAATAAATATGTATATATAAACAAGATCTTAATTTTCATTTATCAAATTGGCAAAGTGCTTTAAAATTAATCTTCAGTTTTGCCCTGGCTGGTGTGGCTCAGTTGGTTGGGTGTCATCTTGCAAACCAAAAAGTCGCAGGTTCGATTCCCAGTCAGGGCACATGCCTGGGTTGTGGATTCATTCGGTCACCAGTTGGGGCACGTGCAAGAGGCAACCAATTGATGTTTCTCTCTCACATTGATGTTTTTCTCCCTCTCTTCCTCTCTCCTTTCCCCTCTCCCTAGAGTCAGTAAAAAAAAAAACAACAACTTTAAAATTAATCTACATTTTAGGTGAGAATAAAATTAGTTATAAAATTTGGGGGCAGTTCAAACTAGCTTTACCTTTCTGGAAAGTAATTTTGTCTTATGTACCTAGAGACATAAGTATGTTCCTAATGGTTGACTTATAATTCTTCTTCTGGGAATGTCTGCCAAGAAAATAAAAACTGGGACAAAGGTTTATATGTACAAAGATATTTAATGCAGTTATTTGGAAGCAACTCAAATGTCCAACCATAGTGGAATGGTTAAGTAAACTCTAATATAACAACACAGTGGAATATCATGCAATCATTAAAATAATGACTTTGAAGAATTTTAAGTAACATGAGAAAATACTCATGATATCTTTTTAAGTAAAATAAGCTGTATAGAAAACTACATGTACACCTTAAATTCAATTATGCAAATACTGCTCCCCATTAAATACTACCTATTTTCAGAAAAAAATCTATTGGAAGAAAAATACAATGGTTATCTCTGGATTATAAGATTAGGGGTAATTTAAATTTTCTTCTACACATTTTCTGAATTTTCCAGACTCTCTACAAAGAATGTATGTGTATTGAATTTAACCACCTATTTATTTATTAAACAGATTTATTGAGTTCATCCTATGTCCCTGGCACTGTACAAGACACTAATTTTAAAAACCTACACACATTCTGCATATGGTTGCAGATGTTGAAAGCAAACCGTTGGGATTTAATGCTTGTCTTTTCCTCAGGTATCTGTTCTCTCTAAGCCTCTTTGTCCTCAGGAATAAAATTAAGGATGTCACTGCTATCTATGTCATCATGTGCTTGTAAGGATTAAACAAAAAATATATGAAAAAGATGTGGCTTAGGGCCCAGCCCACCTTAAGTATGTCTGAGAAAGCCACACATAGAGATGTCCTCTACCACCTTCCTGCCAATCCAAATCCAGCCCAAACTGAAAAGAAATATAGAGCGAAAAGGGGCATCCATTCTTCATCAGGGTCCTTATCTTGCTGCATAATCCTGCTCTTATCTTCAGCAGTGCCACATGAGACAATTTTGTTTGTATATTTTCCTCCAGATGTGTTCTCTACATATACATTCATGCATATGTAGATATGAAGTACTATAATCCTACATGACAGATCTGATCCTGCCTGTTTGTCAAATAAGGAAGCAGAGGAAGAAGAGTAAGCAGAGTAACTGCTCTCACACAGATGGTTGAAGCCAGACCAGGGAGGCAGACTCAGGTCTATCTAATGTCTGTGTCCAGGCCTACTGGACTGTCCTTTCATCTTTGATCCCATCCCTGAATGGTGTTCCTTTTCTTCCAAATAACATCACCCCAACAAAAAAATGAGGACACATGGAACTCAGAGCTCAATTGTACAAATATGCAAGACACTGAATTTTTATTTTTTATTTTTATTGTATTTTTCTCACTACCATTTAGTCCCCTTATACTTCTCTCCCCTACCACAATCACCACACTGTTATCCATGTCCATGAGTCCTTATCTTTTTTGCTAAGTTCCTCTATCTCCTAATCTCACACCTGCTACTTACCTGTCATCCTGTTCTCTATTAGCCTGTCTCCATTTTGCTTGTTAGTTCAGTTTGTTCATTAGATTCTACATATAAGTGAAATCATTTGTCTTTCATTGACTGACTTATTTCACTTAGCGCAATTTTCTCCAGGTCCACTCATACTGTTGCAAATGGTGAATTTTTCTTCTATTTTATGGCTGAGCAGTATTCCATCGTGTAAATGTTCCATAGTTGTTTTATCCACTCATCTACTGATGAACACTTGGGCTTCTTTCACATCTTGGTGATTGTAAAAATGCTGCAATGAACATAGGGGTACTTATGTTCTTTCAAAATAGTGTTTTGTGTTCCTTCAGATGTATTCCCAGAAGTGGGATTGCTGAGTCATCGGGTAGATCCATTTTTAATTTTTTGAGGTATCTTCACACTGCTTTCCACACTGGCTGCACCAATCTGCATTCCCACCAACAGTGCAAAAATGTTCCCCTTTCTCCACATTCTTGCCAACATTTGTTTGTTGATTTATTGATGATGGCCATTCTGGCAGGTGTGAGATGGATTCTCATTGTGGTTTTAATTTGCATTTCTTTGATGATTAGTGATATTGAGCATCTTTTCATATGCCTAATGGTCCTCTGTATTTCCTCTCTGGAGAAGTATCTACTCAGGCCCTTTGCCCATTTTTTATTAGATTGTTTGGGATTTTTTTGGTGTTGAGTTTTGTAAGTTCTTTATAAATTTTGGATACTAAACCCTTATCAGATGTATTGATGAGTATGTTCACCCATTCTTTAGGTTGTCTTTTTATTTTGTTGATGTTTTCTTTTGCTATGCAAAAACTTTAGTTTGATATAGTTCCATTTATTTATTTTTCTTTTATTTCCCTTGTCTGGGGAGATACATCTGATAAAATATTACTATGAGCAATGTCTGAGATTTTGCTGCCTATGTTTTCTTCTACAACTGTTATGATTTTTGGTCTAACATTTAAGTGTTTGGTCCATTTTGAATTTATTTTTGTGTGTGGTGTAAGGAGCTGTAGTTCCATTTTTCTGCATGTATCTGTCCATTTTCCCAATACTATTTATTGAATAAACTACCTTTAGCCTATTGTATATGCTTGCTTCCTCTGTTGAATGTTAATTGACTAAAAGTGTGGGTTTATTTTGGGCTCTGTATTCAGTTTCATTGATCTATGTGTTTGTTTTTATGCCAGTACCATACTTTTTTGATTACTGTGGCCTTATAGTATAATTTATTAGGTAGCATGATTCTCCAACTTTGTTCTTTCTCAGCGTTATGGTTGCTGTGAATGGTGGCCTTTTGTCGTTCCACATAAATTTGTGAAATATTTTGTCTAGTTCTATGAAATATGTTGTTGGAATCTTGATAGAAATTGCACTGAATCTATAGATTGCTTTGGTTAGTATGGACATTTTTATGATGTTAATTCTTCCTATCCATGAACACAGTTATGTGCCTCCACTTATTTGTATCTTCTTCAATTTCTTTCTTCAGTGTCTTATAATTTTCCAAGTGCAAGTGTTTAAATCTTTGGTTAGGTTGGTTTATTCCTAGGTACTTTATTCTTTTTGAAGCAATTGTGAATAGGATTGTTTTAATAATTTTCATATAAAAATACAACCGATTTCTGGATATTAATTTTGTATCCTGCTACTTTGTTGAATTGTTTTTCAGTTCTAGTAGTGTCTTGGTGGTATTTTGGGGTACAATATGTCATCTGCAAATAAAGACAGTTTTACTTCTTCCTTTCCAATTTGGGTGCATTTTATTTCTGCTTCATGTCTGATTGCTGTAGCCAGGACTTCTAGCGCTATGCTGAATAAGAGAGGTGAAAGAGTGTATCCTTGATCTTAAGGGGAAAGCTTGTAGTTTTTGCCCATTGGGTATGATGCTGGCAGTGGGTTTGTCATATATGGCCTTTATTATATTTAGGTATGTTCCCTGTATTCCCACTTTGCTGTGAGTTTTTATCATAAATAGGTGCTGGATTTTACCATATTCTTTCTCTCCATCTATTAATATGATCACGTGGTTTCTATTCTTCATTTTGTTTGTGTGGCGAATCATATTTTTGATTTGTGAACATTGTGCCAACATTGCATTCCTGGAATAAATCCCATTTGATCATGGTGTATGATCTTTTAGATACATTGTTGTATTTGGTTCGCTAATATTTTGTTGAGGATTTTAACGTCTGTGTTCATCAGGGATATTGGCCTATAATTTTCCTTTTTTGTAGTGTCTTTATCTGGTTTTGAAATTAGGATAATAGTGGCCTTGTAAAATGAACTTGGCAGTTTTCCCTTTTCTTAAATTTTTTGAAATATTTTGAGAAGGAGTATTTGATCAAATTCACCTCTGAAGTCATTTGGTTCAGGGCTTTTGTTTGTTGGGAGGTTTTTTGATTACTGCCCCAATTTCACTGGGTATAATTTGTCTATCAGATTTTCTGACTCTTCCTGATTTAGTTTTGGAAATTTGTATATTTCTAGGATTTATCCCTTTTGTCCAATTTGTTGGCATATAGTTGTTCATAATACTTTCTTACAATCTTTTGTATTTCTTTGGTGTCAGTGGTTATTTCTCCTCTTTGATTTTTGATGTGATTTGTTTGGGTCATCTCTCTCTCTTTTTTGTTTTTTTTGATGAGTCTAGTTAAAGCTTTATCAATCTTGTTTGTCTTTTGAAGTACTAGCTCTTGGATTCATTGATCTTTTGTATTGTTGTTTATAGACTCTATTTTGTTTATTTATCTTCAGATCTTTATTATTTCCTTTCTTCTACTCATTTTTGGCTTTGTTTGTTGTTCTTTTTAAAGTTCCTTTAAGTGTAAAATTGAATTATTTATTTGAGCTTATTTTTTGTTCTTTCTTTCCTTTTTGAGATAGACCTGTAATGCTATGAATTTCCCTCTTAAGATTGGTTTCTCAGAGTTTCAAAGATTTTTGTGTATACATTTTCATTTGTTTCAAGGCATATTTTAATTTCATCCTTAATCTCATTGTTGATCCATTCATTGATTAATAACAAATTATTTAATTCATGTCTTTGTATGTTTTTAGTGTTCTTCTGATTGATTTCTTGTTTCATGGCATTGTTATGATTCCAATTTTTTTAAATTTATGGAGACTTGCTTTGTGTCCTGACATGTAGTCTATCTTAGAAAATGTCCCATGTGCACATGAAAAGTATGTATATTCTGTTGCTTTGGGATGAGATACTCTGAAAATATCAATTAAGTCCATTTGATCTAGTGTGTCTTTTAAGGCTGCTGTCTCCTAGTTGATTTTATGCTTGGAGGATCTATCCATTGAAGTCAATGAGGTGTTAAAGTCCCTAAATATGACTGTATTTCTGAAGATTTATCCTTTTATGTCCAACAAGATTTGCTTTACATGTTTCGCTAATCTTATGATGGGTGTGTAAATTTTTATTAGGGTATATCTTCTTGTTGTATTGTTCCCTTTATCATTATGTAGTGTCCTTCTTTGTCTCTTACAATATCCTTGTTTATAAAGTTCTTTTGTTGGATATAAGTATTACTACACCAGCATTTTTCTTTCCATTTGCATTAAATGTCTTTTTCCACCCCTTTACGTTTAGTCTGTGTGTATTTTTTGATGTGAGATGGGTCTCTTGGAGGTAGCACATATATGGGTCTTGTTTTCTTGTCCATTCAGCTACCCCCATGTGTTTTCGTTGGGCATTAAAGCCATTTACATTTACGGTGATTACTGATAGATATGTATTTAGTGACATTTTGTTGTTTAGTGACATTTTGCTCTGTTTTTCGAAATATTTTATTGATTATGCCATTACAGTTGTCCCATTCTCCCCCTTCACTCCCCTCCACCCTGCACACCCGTCCCCTACCATTCCCCTCCTTTCCTTCATGTCCATGTGTCACAAGTTCTTTAGATTCTGTATTTCCCATAGTATTCCTGCCCTCCCCCTGTCTATTTTCTACCTACTGTCTATGCTACTTATTCTCTGTACCTTCTCCTCCCTTCTCCTCCTCCCACTCCCCTGTTGCTACCCTCCATATGATCTCCATTTTTGTGGCTCCACTCCTGATCTAGTTGTCCTCTTAGTTTGCTTTTGTTTTAGGTGTGGTTGTTAATAACTGTGAGTTTGCTGTCCTTTCACTGTTCATATTTTTTATCTTCTTTTTCTTAGATAAGTCCCTTTAACATTTCATATAATAAGGGCTTGGTGATGATGAACTCTTTGAATTTGACCTTATCTGAGAAGCACTTTATCTGTCCTTCCATTCTAAATGAAAGTTTTGCTGGACAGAGCAATCTTGGCTGTAGGTCTTTGGATTTCATGACTTGGAATACTTCTTTCCAGCCCCTCTTGCCTGTAAGGTCTCTTTTGAGAAATCCGCTGACAGTCTGATGGGAACTCCTTTATAGGTGACTGTCCCCTTATATCTTGCTGCTTCTAGAATTCTCTCTTTCATTTTCATCTTGGCTAATGTAATTATTATGTGCCTTGGTGTGTTCCTTCTTGGGTCCAACTTCTTTGGGACTCTCTGAGTTTCCTGGATTTCCTGGAAGTGTATTTCCTTTGCCAGACTGGGGAAGTTCTCCTTTATTATTGGTTCAAATAAGTTTTCCACTTGTGGCTGTTTCTTTTCCCCTTCTGGTACCCCTATAATTTGGATGTTGGAATGTTTCAAGATGTCCTGGAGGTTCCTAAGCCTCTTCTCATTTTTTTGAATTTTTGTTTTTTCATTCTTTTCTGTTTGGTTATTTCTTTCCTCCTTCTGTTCCACTCCCGTGATTTGACTCCCAGTTTCCTTCCCATCACTATTGGTTTCCTGTGCATTTCCCTTCATTTCAATCAGTTTAGATTTCATATGTTCCTCTAGTTTGTGGCTAAAATCAACCAATTCTGTGAGCATCCTGATCACCAGTGTTTTGAACTGTGCATCTGAAAGGTTGGCTATTTCTTGGTCATTTAGAATTATAGGCTCTGGGGCTTTGAGCTGTTCTTGAGTCATAATGTTTGGTCTGTTTGCACCTGTTATGTATGAGGGGCGGAGCCTTAGGTGTTCACCAGGGCCGGGCGACCCAGTCACTGGGTTGTGACATGGTCTGGGTGAGTGGTTCATTGTTGTTGGACTTCTGTACAGTTCAATTTTCACTGTTTTGGCTGCGTTTTTGTTTCTAAAACTTCACTGTCTATAAATTTAATTGTGGGGGGAGGGGCGCACAGTGTTTCCACCTACAGCCCCATCTTGGCCGGAAGTCCTCCTCTGTTTTTATTATTCTCTTTTCCTTCTTTTTTATTGTTGTTAAGTTACAGTTGTCTCCATTTCCCCCCATTACTCTCCCCTACCAGTCTCTCCCCCCATCTTACACATTCATCCTTGCCCCCTGTCCCTATTGTCTTTCTCCATGGGCCTATGGGTTTTTTCATGCTTCCTCTTCTTTCCCCCATTGCCCCCTTCTCTCCTCCACTCTGGTTACTGTCAGTTTGTTCTTTATTTCCATGTCTCTGTTTCTATTTTGTTTGCATTTTTTTGTTATTGATTAGGTTTCACTAATAGGTGAGATCATATCGTATTTGTCTTTCACTGCCTGGCTTATTTCACTTAGAGTAATACTATTCAGCTCCATTTATGCTGTTGCAAAGGGTAGGAGCTCCTTTCTTTCTGCAGCATAGTATTCCATTGTGTAAATGAACCACAGTTTTTTGATCCATTTATTTACTGATGGGAACTTAGGCTGTTTGCAGCACTTGGCTATTGTAAATAATGCTGCTATGAACATTCAGGTGCATAGGTTCTTCTGAATTGGTGTTTCAGGATTCTTAGGGTATAATCCCAGCAATGGAATTGCTGGGTCAAAAGGCAGGTCCATTTTTAGTTTTCTGAAAAAATTCCATACTGTTTTCCACAGTGGCTGCACCAGTCTGCATTTCCCCCAACAGTGCACTAGGGTTCCCTTTTCTCCACATCCTCTTCAACACTTGTTGTTTGTTGTTGTTGTTGTTTTTTTTAATGATGGTCATTCTGACTAGTGTGTCATGTTATATCATTGTGGTTTTAATTTTCATCTCTCTGATGGCTAGTGATGCTGAGCATCCTTTCATATGTTTATGGGCCCTCTGTATGTCTCCCTTGGAGAAGTGTCTGTTCAGGTCTTTTGCCCCTTTTTAAACTGGATTTTTAATTTTTCTTCCTGGAGTGGAGTCATGTGAGTTCTTTATATATTTTGGAGATCAAACCCTTACCTAAAGTATCATTGCCAAATATACTTTCCCACATGGATGTTTCCCTTTTGATTTGGCTGATGTTTTCTTTAGCTGTGCAGACAGTTTTTAATTTAATGTAGTCCTACTTGTTTATTCTTTCTTTTATATCCCTTGCTCTAGGACACATGTTGGTGAAGATATTGCTGTGTGGAATATCGGAAAATTTCCTGCCTGTGTTCTCCTGTAGGACTCTTATGGTGTTATGACTTATATTTAAGTCTTTCACCCATCCTGAGTTTATTTTGGTGTATGGTGTAAGTTGGTGGTCAAGTTTCATTTTTCTGCATGTAATTGTCTAGGTCTCCCAACACCATTTGTGGATGAGGCTATTGTTACTCTATTTTATGCTTCTGCCCATTTGTGGAATATTAATTGACCACAGAGACCTGGGTTTATTTCTGGGCTCTTTATTCTTTTCCATTGATCTCTGTATCTGTTTTTATGGCAGTACCAGGCTGTTTGGATTACAGTGACCTTGTAATATAGTTTTGTATCAGGAATTGTGATCCCTCCTACTTTGTTCTTTTTTTGTTATGGCTGTTTTTATTTTTTAAATATTTATTAATAATAAAGTATTTATTTAGCACTTTCATTTTTATTTATTTATTTATTTATTTTTCAAGTACAGTTTTCTGTCTATTACTCCCATCCCATCCCACTCCCCTGTGCTCCCCCTCCCATTTCCACCCTTCTTAGTTGTTGTCCATGTATCCTTTATATTTGTTCCTCTAAATCCCTCCCCTATTTCCCCTGAAATTCCTTCCCCTCTCCCCTCTGGTCTCTGTCCCCCTGTGTTGAAGGACAAATACCATATGATCTCACCTTTAACAGGAAGCTAAACAACAAAACAAACAAGCAAGCAAAATATAACCAAAGACACTGAAATACTTTGTTCTTTTTTCTCAAAATTGCTGAGGCTATTCAGTGTCATGTATGGTTCCATACAAATTTTTGAAATGTGTGTTCTATATTTGTGAAATATGTCATTGGTATTTTAATAGGGATTGTGTTCAATCTATAAATTGTTTTAGGTAGAATAGACATTTTGATTATGTTAATTCTTCCAGTCCATGAACATGATATATGCTTTCATTTATTTATACTTGGTTTAATGTCTTTTTTCAGTGTTGTGTAGTTTTCTGAGTATAGGTTTTTTTGCTACTTGGTAAATTTATTCCTTGGTATTTTATTTTTCTTGTTGCCATAACAAATAGAATTTTCCCTCCTAATTTTTGTTCCTGATATTTCATTGTTAGTCTACAGAAATGCCTTCAATTTCTAGATATTGACTTTGTATCCTGCTGTTTTGACAAACTGAATTATATGTCAAGTAGTTTTTTGGTGGAGTCTACAGGATTTTTTATTTACACTATCATGTCATCTGCAAACAATGACAATTTTAATTCCTCCTTTCCAATTTGAATGCTTTTGATTTCTTCTTCTTGTCTTTCAATTTATTTGGCTAGAACTTGCAATACTATGTTGAATAGCAGTGGTGAAAGCAGACACCCTTGTCTTATTCCTGATCTTAGTGTGGAAGCTTTTAGTTTTTGCCCATTGAGTATAATGTTGGCTATAGGTTTCTTTTTATATGGACTTTATTATGTATTGTGGTATGCTCCCTCTACTTCCACTCTGCTAGTGTTTTGATAATAAATGGATGCTTTCTTCTTCTTTTTGAAGCAAGCCCTTTAACATTTATTACACTACTTGTTTGGTATTAAAAAAAACTACCTTGTTTTTTTTTCTTGTCTGGGAAGCTCCTTATTTCTTCTTCAGTTTTAAATGATAGCTTTGTTGGGTAAAGTAGCCTTGATTGTAGGTCCTTGCTTTTCATCACCTTGAATATTTCACACCATTCCCTTCAGACCTGAAATGTTTCTGTTGAGTAATCAGATGACAGTCAAATTGGTGCTACCTTGCTATAACTACTTGCTTTTCTCTTGTGGCTTTTAGGATTCTCTTCTTGTCTTTAAGCCTTATCATTTTAATTATGATGTGTCTTGGTGTAGGTCTCTTTGGGTCCAACTTGTTTGGGACTCTGAGATTTCTGGACTTCTGTGTCTTCTTTTTTCATTAGTAATTTTTTTGGTCATTATTTCTTCAGATGGGTTCTTGATCCTTTGCTCACTCTCTTCTCCTTCTGGTATTCTCATGACGTGGATGTTGTGATGCTTCATGTTGTCTGAAATGTTTCTTAACTTATCTTCCTTTTTTTTCTTTTTTAAAATTGTTGTTCAAGTACATTTGTCTCCATTTTCACCTCACCAGGGCCCCCACCCATCTATCCCTGCCTCCCACCCTCAAGCCCACCCCCTTGGCTTTATCCCTGTGTCCTTCATACATGTTCCTTGATGCCCCCCCCCCCCCCATTAGGCCATATCCCTGTCTCTCATTTTTTAAAATTCTTTTTTCTTTTTGCTGCTCTACTTTGCTGTTTTTTTCTAACTTGTCTTCTAAATCACTTACTCAATCTTCTGCTTCATCTAACTTGCTCTTTATTTTTCTAGTGTATTATTTTTTCAGATATTACATTCTTTATTTCTTAATGGTCTCTTTTATGGTTTCTATATCTTTTTTCATGCTGTTGAATATCCTTATAATTGTTAAATTCTTTATTTGATAAATTGGTAGCCTCCATTTCATCTAGTTCTTCTTCTGGAGAATTCTCTTGTTCTTTCATTTGGAGTCTGTTTCTTTGTTTTCCCATTTTGACTGCTTCTTTGTTGTTTTTTTTTTCTGTGTATTAGCTAAATCTACAAAGATTTTGGTACAGTCCTTTGTCAGATGATGCTTGTGACTAGCCTTCAGCAACCTTTTTGTAGCTAACAGCGATCCACAGCTTGTGGCTTCCACTGCTGGGCCTGGGTATGTGCAGAAATAACTTGTATTTTTTTCTACTGTCATTTGAATCATACTATTTTGGAGTAGCTCTCCCCTTTTCCCTTGAGGCCAATTTTGGGCAGACCTTTGTCCTCAACTTTAGTTGACCAACTCCTAGGTCACTTTCACCCAGTTGTAGTGGGCATTCAGTCTTCTCTTCCCAGCTGGCCTGATTCCAGCACAGCCTATGGACAGGAGAGGGGTGGGGCTGCTTTTCTCATTCACATCATTTTGTCTACCCACTGTCTTGTCAAAACTGATCCTGGTTGTGGGGGGCGGTGGGGAGGGAAAGAAGGCTAAGAAATTTCCTTAAGCCTGAAGACTGCAAGCTGCCTGCATCTGGCAGATGTCCACAACCACCTCTTGTTTGGGGGACAATATTGGGACTTCTAAGAGACTTCCTTACTGGCCCCTTGAAGCACTCTTTCACAGTGGACAAGGCTTTTTCAGGTGGACAGTTCTCTTCCTAGTGGGTTCCACTGACCGTGTCAAGCTACATTTTGGGGGAGGATCCATTTCAGTACGATCCCAGCATTACCTAGTAACCCCAGATTGGCCTCCAAGATTCAGAAACCATTTCTTTTTGCCAAAGGAGTGAAGGACAGCACATATCTAAACCAGTCACTTACAAAGGTAACAGAGTTACCATGACTGTGTGTGTACATGTGTGTACACGTGCATGTATGCATGTGTGCATTCACGTTTACTGAGTCTCTGATTTATAGATAAAAAATTAAAACCCAGAAAGATGGAACATTTTTGAAACAATCTTATAAAGTCAGAATTCAAACCCAGATCTTCTGACTATGTGGCTTAGATTGATTATCTCAAAGGCCACTCAAGCATTCCAAGACTCTGTCCATCCTTGGTTTCAGAACAGATAATAGATCTTTAGCACAATGCATGGGTAGAACTTCAAATCATCTACTTAGAGTGACCTTGTTTACCATGGCTTAGGCTCAGGGATGGCTTCTCTTAAGAATAAACACCAACTCCTGTTGACTAAGGGCCACACTGGGCTTGACACTTTGTACACATTATTTCTGAACAACAATAAAGAACAAATTAAGTGTAGCAGGTAAAAAACACTGGAGGATGTTTTAAGGCTTGTTATTTTTCAAAGAGAAGTCAAAGTAAAGAACCTAAATAAAAATCATTTAAAAATTGGAGAGCATTTTGCTAAGTGCAATAAGCCAGGCAGTGAAACACAAATACCATGTAATCTCACCTTTAAGTGGAACTTAATCAACAAAACAAACAAGCAAGTAGAATATAACCGGAGACATTGAGATTAAGAGCAATCTGACAGTAACCAGAGGGGATTTGTGAAGGAATAATGGGGGGAAAAGGGTGGAGGGTTTTCAGGAACAACTATAAAGGACACATGGGCAAAACCAAGGGGTGGTGGAATCAGGGGATGGTGGTGGGAATGGCTGGGGTGGGGAGAACATTGGGGGGGAAATGTAGACAACTGAACTTGAACAATAATAAAATAAAAAATCCCAAAGTGTTAAAGATGTGATCACTGGGAAAAAATCACTAAAACAAAGTATACATGAATAGAAGCATATTTATAATCATTAAGCAAGTAGAAACATCCCTAACATCCACCAACTGAGAATGGATAAAGAAAAGGTGTTACATCCATACAATGAAATATTATTCAGCCATGAAAAGAAATGAAGTACTGATTCATGCTATAATATGGATGGATAGTGAGAACATTAAGCTAAGTGAAAGAAACCAGTCACAAAAAGATAAATATTATACTTCTTTTCTATAAAATGTCAGGAATAGGCAGATATACATATAGAAAAAGTAGGTGCTTGGCTGCCACAGGTGGGGGAAAGGAGAATAAGGCATGACTGCTAATAGGTTTCTCTTCTGGGTGATGGAAATCTTTTAAAATTAAATTGTGGTAATGGTTGCACAACTCTGAAGTACACTAAAAACCATTAAATTGTACAGTTTAAATGGGATGATTATTTTTGGTTTGCTAATTATATCTCAATATTATGTTGAATGGATTAAAACAAACAAAAAACCCAAGTTGCTACCCCATTAGGACTTTACCTGGCTTATTTGTCAAGTGACCTACAAATGTAATTGTAAGAATTAATCAGTGCATTCACGTTCAAATAGAATTACAAAGTGTGCTTCTGATTCCAGAAATTCATTCTTTTTCCATCTTTGCATTAGGATTGAGGCCTACTAGCTCTGCATTGGAAGTCTAATTTCCTGCTGAAGATTGGAGAATAAATCATTTACTTTCAGTCAATTAATGTATTAAGGAGAAACTCTCAAGATAGCTTAAAGGAGGAAGGATTGTTTTATTTTTCTAATGTTACTGCAGGCCCAGCAGAGCAATTGTCAACCTTTCCACAGCTGGGTGAGGCCTCTCAGCAAGGGGCCCAGTGAGCAAATCATCCAAACAGCCAGGACCATGAAATCTAGCCAGACCCCTAAACGGTGACCTTGCAGCCCCAGTGCCCTCTGAGGCCCTCTGGGTAGGCTGGCTTCCATTTCTGGTCCAGCGTGGCCACTGAGGAATGCCAAACATCTTCACGCCTGGCAGCCACAAGGCCACCAGGTGTTCTTGGACCAGGGTGGAGGTTCAGAGATGGGGAGGTGTTTCTGCTCTTTCTCCCTGCTTGACATGGAAACCCTCCCCAAACCTCCCACCTCTGCCCCTCTCTTGTTTCGGTTCCACTGCTGGCTTGAGATGGTGGACAAAGCCACAACTCTCTCTGTGGGTTGGGGGAGACTGCTGGAGGCCCATCTTCTTGGGAGTATCATTTCTTAGGGGAAATGGTTGGGATAATTGGAGGCAGGTGTCCCCAGGTGCTAACATGCAGACTCCCACTGGAGAAGTGGGTGCAAAGTGAAACCACATGGCTACTTACAAATAAGTGAGGTGTGAGCTGGCTGCCCCTTACCTTCTCCTTCTCTTTCTTGCCTACACCCCTGTCCCTGCAGTCTGAAGGGGGAAAAGCTCCCAGACTCACACATCGGGTGGTATGGATGTGGTTTGTGCATACTGCTTCACTAGGTGCAGAGGAGCGAAGGGGAAAGGGTTTCTCTGAGTCTGTTGCCAGCCCAGGGCTTGAAATTGGGGCAATATAGGGGAATGTGCTACAGAAAGAGAAATTGTGAGAGGAGATGAGGACAGTGAGTGGAACTGATTCCTCTGAGAAGAGGCCCAAGGAACTGAGGCTGTTTACTTCAGGAAGCCTGGACACACTTTGCACACATACTTCTGGAATCCACTCGACCAATTGGTTTGGAACTTTGGGGCAAGCAAAATACATCCTAACATTTTCAGGCTGTAAAGTTCTCTCTAGGTGCCCAATTACATTCTCCATTTTCAAACAAGAAAACTCAGGCTCCAGAATGACCAACAACACATGGGCACAGCCAGGATGAAAAATGGTACCTTTGGGTCCCTGAAATCAGGGCTCAAGTTTTGACTGTGGGTTAAATCTATGGAGTTGAAAGACAAGTATGAACATGGCACAGAGGGGCTGGGCATTTTGGTAATCCCTCTGCCTTATATAGTTCCATCTGCTGTGTCCTCACAAAGGCCTGGTGAGAAGGTTAAGAGGAACAGGTTGGGGCAGGAAGCATTCACAGCCCCTGAAATCACACCTAAAACACTTCTCTATCTGTTACATTGTCTGACCCCCACAATGATTTCACTACAAGGTAGACCTGGGGATCTGAGATGTTTTGATTATAGAGAGAAGGCCATTGCTTTAAGTGCAAATGTTGGTCACTATGAAACACTGGCAGTGGGATTCAGTGGAGAGCATCCTGGGAGACAGAAGTCCTGAGTTGTAGCCTGATTCTGCTACCAAGTCTTGTCTGAACTTTGCTAGTGCACTTAACTTGACTGGTTTGGGTTTCCTTATTAGTTAAAAGGACCTTTCCATTCTGTTCATTGTTTCCCTTGCGCTGCAGAAGCTTTTCCATTTGCCATAGTCTCACCTGTCTATTTTCGCTTTTATTGCCTGTGCTGTTGTGATAGCCAAGACATCATTGTCAAACTGATGTCAAGAAGATTTGCCCCTATGTTTTCTTCTAGGAGTTTTACAGTTTCAGGCCTTATGTTCAAGCCTTTAATCCACTTTAAGTTGACTTTTTGTGTATGGCATAGATAGGGGTCCTATTTCATTTTTTTGGATGTGAACACCCAATTTTCCCAACAGTATTTGTTGAAAAGACTGTCCTTGTCCCTGTGTCCTTGGCACCTTCATTGAAGATCAGTTGGTCTCATATGTGATAATTTATTTCTTGGCTATTCTATTCTGTTCCATTGGTCTATATGCCTGTTTTGCAACCCATGGAATGGGAGAAAATATTTGCAAACCATTTATCTGATAAGGGGTTAATATTCAACATACACAAGAAATTTCTAGAACTCAATAGCAAAATAACAACCTGACTAAAAGTGGGCAATATTTTGGATATTGCCAAGGACTTGGACAATATTTCTCCAAGGAACATTCCTGTAGGCCTATAAAAAGGTGCTCAATATCACTACTCATCAAAGAAATACAAATCAAATTACAATAAGATATTATAATTTATTAGGATGACTATTATTTTTAAAACCCCAATGACAAAGATAAGTGTTGGTGAGGATGATGTTAAGAAGGAAGAGGTTGGAACCCTTGTACACTGGGATTCTAATTTCAATTTCTGGGAATGTAAAATTGCGTAGCCACTATGGAAAATAGTAAGGATGTTTCTCAAAAATATTAAAAATAGAAATACCATATGATCCAGAAACCTCACTTCTGGTATATATCCAAAAGACTTGAAATAAGTATCTTGAAGAGCTATCTGCATTCCCAAGTTCATTGCAGTATTATTCATAATAGTCAAGATACAGGAATAACCCAAACATCCATCAACAGATGAATGAATAAAGAAAATGTGGTTTATACACACAATGGAACATTATTCAGCCTAAAAAAGGAAAAGAAAATTCTACCATTTGCAGTAATAGATAAACCTAGAGGACATTATGCTAAGTGAAATAAACTAGTTACAGAAGGACAAATACCACATAATTTTACTTATGTGAGGTACCTAAAGTAGCCAATAGCAGAGAATAGAATACTGGTTACCAGTGATTGGAGGTGAGGGGTGGGGAATAGGGAGTTGCTTTTTAATGAGTAGAAAGTTTCAGTTTATACAAGATGAATAAGTTCTAGAGATGTGCTGTCCAACATAGTGCTTATTGTTAACAATATGGTGTATGAACTTAAAAACTTAAGAGGGTAGATTTCATATGTGTTCTTATAACCCCTCCAAAAAAAATTCCAGACATAAAAGAACACAAGAAAACTTGCAGAGGTGATGAATGTTTATTACATTATTATGATGATAGGATTATAAGTATATATATGCACATGTACAAGTTTCTCATATTGTATACATTAAATGTGTGCTGGGTTTTTATATCAACTATACCTTGATAAAGCTGTTAACAAACAAACAAAGCAAACCTTGAAGTTAGATACTAGACAGTATTGATTGCCTGCCTAACAGCCATCTCAGCCTTCTTCCTGCTTGCTTGCCTCCAGGATAGAGACTGAAAAACTCATGTCTTCTCTTTCCCTGTCCTTCTTGAAGTGAAGAGTGTGCAAAGCTGACCTAGTTCCAGCTAATGAGATATAAAGGGGAAGTCTGCAGCACCTGGAAAAAGCTGTTTCTTTTTGGTAAAAGAACAGAAGTTCCAGAGGAGAAGCTGCTTTTCTACCCACTTTCCTCCTTGCTGCTTGAGACATAACAGAGTAAGGATATGATTCCTGGAGCTTTAGCAGCCACATTGGGATCATGAGGTGAGACCAATTGACACAAGGAACATAAGACCTTGAGGTTGCATAGCAGAAGGGTAGGGTCAGCTGGGTCCTTAATGACATTATTGAGCTATTGATCCAACCCTGACACAATCTTGTACTTCTTGTCCCAGAGATTATTGAATGCTGTAAAGACCTTTATTGTTTAAGCTATTCTAAGGTAGGTACATCCCTTGAAATAAAATATATCCTAATATATGAATATCTTAGTCTTCTGTAATACACATATGACCCATTAACAGATGCTAACTAAAGTCTCTTGGGATGGTAGTACGTGTGTGTGTATAAAATTGCATCAAATTCTTGTCATGAAATTATTGGCTCCTACTACTCCCTTATATTATTTAAGCTACAAACTCTACTTTTGGGGAAAGTTTGGGACAACAATGCTGAGCTCATCATTGGCTTCCTGACACCTGAGCACTCTACCTCTGTCAATGGTGTCATAGCTGGCCAGGTGCTGGTCCAAGTTCTTTCAGCTCTTTACCCCACATCTAGTCCATTACCAGGCCCTGTCTGATCTGCCTTCATCTTTCTCTCCAGCTGGATCCTTTCCATTGATTCTCACTGTGTTGACTTTGGGTTACTCCTTTTCCCAGGTGGATAAGGAGTGGTTCCCCTGATTCCAAACTCTACCTGAGGGTTGACTACTCACTCTGTAGCCAGAGGTATTTTTTTTAAATACAGTTGTGGACTTCCAGCTAAGATGGAGGCATAAGTGGAAACACTGTGCCTCCTCGCACAACCAAGTTTAAAGACAACAAAGTTTTAGTAACAAAAATGCAACCAAAACACAGAAAATTGAACTGTACCAAAGTCCAACAACAATGAACCATTCATCCAGAATGGTAAAAAGGGCAGAGTCAGCGGCTGGTGGAGCAGTGTCATGCAGAAAAAAGTGGCCAGACCAGGCGCGCAGGCAGCTTTTGGCGAATCCCAGGCATAAGGTGGCAACGGGCAGACCCGGTGAGGGCGCAAGGAGGCCAATTGACTGTGGTTACACATTCGTGCACAGATAAACCAGGCAAAGGAGCAAGCAGTGAGACAGACCACGCAATCCAGGGCCCCAGCACCAGAAATTACAGCCTAAGAGCGCCAATTGGAAAAACTTTCAGGATCCAGGAGCTGGGAGAAGCTCTCAGGCTCACATAGAGTTCGCTGGAGAGACCCACAGGGTCCTCGAGGGTGCACAGGCCCACACACCCAGGAACCAACACCAGAAGGGCCCAATTTGCTTGTGGGAAGCAGCAGAGGTGACTGAAATCTGACAGAGAGCATGGAACAAGTGCCATTGCCCCTCTCTGACCCTGCCCCCACATACAGCTTCACAACCCAGCAATCTCAGATAAGGTCAAATTCAAAGAGTTCATCATCACCAAGCCCTTATTATATGAAATGTTAAAGGGACTTATCTAAGAAAAAGAAGATAAAAATATGAACAGTGAAAGGACAGCAAACTCACAGTTATTAACAACCACACCTAAAACAAAAGCAAACTAAGAGGACAGCTAGATCAGGAGCAGAACCATAGAAATGGAGATCACATGGAGGGTTAGCAACAGGGGAGTGGGAGGAGGAGAAGGGGGGAGAAGGTACAGAGAATAAGTAGCATAGACGGTAGGTAGAAAATAGACAGGGGGAGGGCAAGAATAGTAAGGGAAATACAGAATCTAAAGAACTTGTGACACATGGACATAAACTAAAGAGGGGATGATGGGGGAGGGTGTGTGCAGGGGAGAGAGGAATGAAGGGGAGGGAAATGGGACAACTGTAATGGCACAATCAATAAAATATATTTTAAAAAATACAGTTGTGATCCTGTCACTTCCCTGCTTAAAGTCTCTGTGGTTCTCATTTCTAGGCCTTTGTAAATTCTTTTTCTTCGTTAGTATCACCATTTGCCTTGCAATCTTTTCACCTGGATGCCTCATATGCTTTCTTCAGTGCAGATTTTACTTCTCCCAGGAGGCCCCTGCTCCAGTCTGTGGTATTGAGTAGGGTGACCTTGCTCCAGTCTGCTGTCCTTAGCCCCTGAGTTGTGCATTGCAGTTACCTGTGCACCTGCATGTCTACCTCACTGGCCTGTGAGCTCGTGAAAGGCAATGGCCATGTCTTCTTCCTACACATGCCTCTAGCATTGTGGAAAGCTAGTTGTCTCTGTGATTGTAAGTGGCAAAATCCCATCTCAAGCTAGCTTAGAAAAATGGGGGACTTTTCGAACCATGAGGCATATTACACAAGATCAAATCAAGATTAGAATAATCAAACCCAGCAGGTGGAGTAGAGATACAAAAGGCCTTAGGAACACCTGGAATTAGGAGTCCAGCTCCCTTTAATATTCACTCTTTTTATCTGTCTGTTTCTCTCTCATCCTGTGTTGTTTTTGCTTTTGTGTGTCTACTTCATTTTATTTCCTTGCTTCCTCTACATGGTGAGAAACACCACCACACTTAAAATTTCCAGACCTCTTGTTATAGAACATTTGCCCATGGAAGGAACTGGCTTCCTCAGTTCCTGCTTGAAAATCATAGGGCAGATTTTCCCTTGGCCGGGATGAGTGGGGTCACATACGCACACACAACTCTTGCTGGCATTGGAGTGGAAGGCAAGTGTTCTCAGAGGAGAGTGAATCCCCAGGTGGGCTGGTGGGGGGGCCAGCAGACATAACAAAAGGTGTCAGTTGCATCTTAGATGGTCACTCAGTGGAGGGACCTGGCAGCTAGCACCAAGGAGACTCCAATCAACAGGACCATCTGGTGAGGTACAGCCTCTCTCACCAGGGAAGGGGTGGGGGTTAGGGAAAGCAAAATGTGGACATCCTGTCCATACCCTCCACCAGCTTTCTCAACCCCACTCTTGCCACTCTGCCTGGCTGCCTGTGAGCTTTGGGGGCACTCAGAGCATGGGGGAAGAGCCGAGACCCAGGAAGCCAGAACCCCAAGAAGGATGTTCTGAAGAAGAGCAAAGTAGGGAAAAAGAGTAAACAGGAAGTGGAGGAAAAATGGGGGAGACAGGCAAAAGGCAAAGGGAGTCAGAAAATTTGGGAGGAGAATAAAGGAAGTGGGGAAGAAAAGTAGGTGAATGTGGAAGGACACAGAGAGGAGGGGAGGAGAGGGAAAAAAGTGAAGAAAAGGAGAAAAGGGAGGAAAAGATCTTCCTTGATCTTGAGCTCCTCTGTGTGGGGGGCACATGTCCATACTTTCTTTATCACCTGAGAGCCTTCCCAGGAAGACATAGTCAGCCCCAGCTCCCAGAGGATGAGGAGAGGCTATGGAAGCACTGCAGCTTGCTGGGCTCCCCAGTTTGCTTTGACCTTGCTGAACTTTGTCCAGGTCCCTGGCCACCAAGCTCCTGCTCACTCCAGGCCTTTACCAATCTGTCTCTTCTGTTCATGACATTCTTCCTTTGCTTCTTCTCTGCTCAGCCCTCAGGTCCCATTTCCTTTGGAAAGCCTTTCTTATGGTCCCAAGACTGTGTGAGTCACTGCCTTCTGTGTCTCCATCCTGGCATGTTTATCTGTCAGCCCACCTCACCTTATCATGAGGGTCTTGAGAACAGAACCCGTGTCTTTTTATCTTTTCAAGCTGAACATCCAGTACAATGCCTGGCACATATCAGACATCCCCAAACATTTTTTAAATGAATAAATAGATGAATAATGAGTAAGAGTCTTTATTTAAATGGGTGTATAGCAGCTAGCTTCTGCTGAGCACTTACTATGTGCCGAGTGTTTTATATCACTTTGTTCTTACCAGCACAACGGTGGCTAGGAATTAGCAAAGCCAGAACTTGGACCCAGGTCTTCTCAGAGTACCCTGCTCTTCCCATAATGCTACCCTGTAAGATGAAGAGTGAGAAGAGAAAAAAAGGGTGAGATAAAAATGAAAAAGAAAGGTAGAATCTGAATTAAAGAGGAGGAAAGAGGAGAGTGGATGGGAAGTGAAGGGGAAGAGCCAATCACAGAGGGAAGGGGTACTGGAGGGCTTCCATAGGCCCAACTTGTGCCCCTCTGAACAGTGAACTCCTTTGACCCCTCCTCCCCAGATCCCTCCCTTTCAGGAGTTGGGGGAAGGAACTTGTCGTTTCCTAGGCTAAGCTCTATGGGTCTTCTTCCCCATAGCAACTGCAGGTACATGTCAAGGTAAATGCTTGCTAGGCCTGAGCTGATGAGTTCTGGAGGAAGCTTCTGGAGGAGATGTGGGCAGTGAGGTGTGAGGTGTGGACACTCTTAGCAGTCTGAGCAGTGCTGCCTACAGGCCCGGGTAAACATACTTCCTTGGAGATTGGCTGACATTTTCCCTTTACCTGAGTGATAGCTGGAAAGGATTCTTGTGTTTCCTTTCCCAGCTGCTTTTGGAGAATGAATACCTCATCTTATTAACCTCATCATATGTTAGTGATAAAATTAAAACAGAGTAGTCCCAGTGTCCCACTGACATCTCAAGTCCTGCATATCAGAAGTCTCCCTCCACATGTTTTAGGTAGGGTGCCCTCTCCGTAAGAGTGAAAAAAATTTGGCTGTATGTGGGAATGGAGAAGACCTTGGTTTTTAGAGAAAGGTCCCAGGTCACCCATCACAGCACCAGTCCATGGACCTGAGGAGCCCTCTGCCTGCTACACGCCCATTGGAAGAGTGTATCCTAAATAAGGCACCCTGTGGGAATGGCCCAAGGTTCTTGAAACCTAACACTTGTCACCAAGAGGAGATTCTTGTTTGTTTATGGTTAACCTGAATCCATATGGCTGGCCTTTTATCAATATCCTTTCCTTTTTCTTTCCCTGATATTGAGGAGAATTATCAGTCTGTAAATTTCACCATAAATTAGATTTTTCACATAAGTATGATTATAATTTTGAACCTGGGGTTGACACACACCAAAATTGTTCATTGTCTTAGTAGAAGAAAGGGCCAGCAAATCATCTAGAAATCCATAAAGAGCAGGGACCGGTGGAAAGGCTGCATGGGAAGGGAGCTGAAGCAATTTGTAGGGCTGTCCCCTTCTGAAAGGACTGGAGTAGGCCATTGTTCATGGCTGCCACATTTCTCAGCAAACCGACTGGGAGTTTTGTGCTTTATTAGTAGTGTTGTACCATCTGGTTCACATACCTTCTATCACATCTCTTTCCAGTGGTAGAATTCTGGGTGAGGAAAGGACTGTTGGTTAGGCTATTTATGCCAAGATGAGGGTCAAGGCTGGAGGAGGGCAGATGCAAGGAAAAGTAGGTATAAGACCAACCCCGAAGGATTGTGGAAGTACGATGGACTCAGATGATACAAGAGAGTTCCATGTGTGAGTCATCCAGCATTCTCCTACCAACCCTACTGTCCCAGGATTCCCTTTGGAGGGATCATCAACCACATGTCATCAGTTCTCCCTCAGTTGTCTGCTGTGGGAAGGGGTGGCATAAATGAGACCTAATAACTGCTCATTCATTCATTCGTTCATTCATTTATCCATTCATGTCATATCACTTACAGGCACTGGTCTTACTAGGCTGGCTCAGGTGCTAGGGTCTCCACAATGAACAGGATTCCAGTTCTCAACTCCAGAGACAGAGACAGACAAATTAACAGATGGTTATAGCATATTGTGGGAGAGCAATTGCAGAGCAAATACTGGGTACAAGTTTGAGCTGAAGGGAGGAAGATGGAGTAGAGAGGAGGGAACTAGGAGGAGACAACTACCTGAAAGAGGTGCTGTTTGAGTTGAGTCTTGAAGACAAAGCTAAGGGCAAGTGAGGAGTGTGTTAGGCAGCATGAAAAGTGAGGGTTAGACTCCTGAGCCACACTGCTTGATTTGAGTCTTGGTGTCAGCACATCGTCTGTGTGACTTCGGGCAAGTGACTCCTTTGTGTCCCAGTTTCCTCAACTGCCAAATGTATAATATTAATGTATAATATTGTGTATAATGTCCAACTTTTAGGGTTATATAAGCATTAAATGAGTTAACAGAATAATATGTTTGAACATGTGGTTTGCTATTTTGCTTACTATTATTGTCATGGAATAGTGTGGCTAGGTTGGGGAACTGAAGCTGTTCTATAAAGCAACAGTGTGGGCAGGAACAGGATTTCAGTGAGAGATGGAGCTGAAGAAGAAGCAATATGATGGAGCTGCCCTTTTTCCTGTAAAGAGGCTGAGGAATCAGCAAAGAGTTTTAAAAAATATTTTATTTATTTATTTTTAGAGAGAGGGGAAGGGAGGGAGAGAGAGGGAAAAAAACATCAGTTTGCAAAATAAATTGATTGGTTGCCTCTTGTGTGTCCCCAGCTGGGGACCTGGCCCACAACCCAGGCATGTACCCTGACTGAAATAGAACCAGTGAACTTTTGGTTTGCAGGCTGGCACTCAATCCACTGAGCTACACCAGCCAGAGTAGAGAAGAGTTTTAGTTGAAGAGCCTGCAGTCAGATTTATAAACAAGACAAGGACTTTCTCCTTAAGAAAATTGTAAATCTAGAAAATAAAAAGCAACAGTACAAGACATTAGATGATAAGTGGGAAGTGAGTTGGGTCCAAGGAGCTGTACATTTCCAAGGCAGGCAAGACCAGAGGCCACTTAAACAGGAGGCTTCATGGCAGGGGGAATTTGAGCTGGGAGTGGGGGACAAATTGGATTATTTAATAGTAAGAATACTCTTATCAGGCAAACACATTCTGCTTTGTGAATCACTTTCACTTAGCTGGTCTCAATGAATACAGAGCAGTTCTGCAGGTTACCCAGAGAAGGAGGAGTATCCCCATCGTACAGGTGAAAAGAACAAAGGCATCCCAGTCCAAAATCACTGGCTAAGCATTGAGAGAAGTACCACTGATGTAAGGCTTCACCCTGACTCCTTCACTGACTCCTTGCCTCTCCCTGAGAAATGGGGATTGGTTCACAGGGTAGGCAGGCTCTGTGGATGGGGGCAGGTAGATAGCTACAGGACACAGAGTGCAGGGTAACTGTGGGGCTGAGGTCACCACTGGGGTCAGAAGAAATTTCAACTTGGAAAACCCTGGATTAGAGTGTTTGTGCACAGGGAGTGGGGCCTGGGAAGGAAGCAGGAATCATTAGAGAGGGGTGAATCCCAGAAAATTAGTTATTATCAGGATGAATTAGCCACATGATTTGAAGGAGAGAACTGAGGAAGAGAAATTGAGTAGTAACTGAGGGAATGTAGTGCACCAAGCTTTTTTTCTGCTGCAGCCTGAGCTTTTCCTTCATGGGAGAAATAGAAAGAGAATGGAGGGTTGTCCCCTGAGACAGGAGGGTGTGGGACAGACCCACTCAGGGTGGCCTGTAGACAGGCCCAGCACCATAAGTTCAATGCAGAAATGGATAGCATGTGCCTGGGAAATGGAAGGCAACTTCACAGTGCTGGGGCTCATCTATTGAATGGGGTGTTGGCCAACTTGAGTATGGTTGGATTCCAGGTTAACTCACTTGGTCCATTCAGGCTGCTATAACAGAATGCCATAGACTGGGTAGGTTGTAAACAACAGGAATTTATTTCTCACAGTTCTGGAGGCTAAGTTCAAAATCAAGGCATCAGAAGATTTGGCATCTTGTGAGAACCCACTTTTTTGGTTCATAGATGGCTATCTTTTCACTTTGTCCTCAGATGATGAAAGGGGCAAAGGAACTCTCTGGGTCCCTAAAAGGGCACCAGTTCCATTCATGAAGACTTCACCCTCATACTAATTAACTTTCAAAGACTCTGAATATCATCACAATGGGCACCAGGACCTAACATATAAACTTTGGTGGGGTCACAAATATTCAGTCTATAGCAGCTACTGAGTTGCATGTGGCCTGAGTTTTGTGCTTACCATACCCTGTAGGGATATGTGGGCCCTTTACCACAGGTAGTCGGGAGGATTTAGGACTATAGGATTACCAGGGGCTAGGCTGAGTCTGGTTATTCTGATATGTTGCTAAGAGAGCTGGAGTAAGTGTGATTGGAAATCTTGTTTGTTTTCATTTGATGTAATGGGAGATGATTGATTGAACTGATAAATTACGGGTTGTAACTGGGCACCCACTAGCCAACTGTGGCTCTTGGACCTTTATGCTTGGCCCACACCTGTTTGTTCTCACAGTGTTTGGAACAGTTTGAATCAGATGTCAACTAATTTTACGTAAAAATTAGATGACGGCTGTCTTGAAAAATTGGTTTATGTGACAAACACAAGCTGTGTTCTTGCTATTCCACAAGTGGTTAATGGTAAGCAATATCTGCCTCTCTCAATGGGGGCACATGGCCTTCACATGGCCTCTGTTCCTACTGCTCTCAGACTTGATCTGTTTTGCTGATTTACTGCACATGGCCAGCCTGGCCTCCATAGGCTTTCTGGCATGCCAGATTTAAGCCAATGCAGATTTATTCACCAAAAGCTTAACCAGGTGTTTATTATATGCCAGGTGCTGGATTAGTATTATTTGAAAATCAGGGACCTATTATGTTCTAAGTAGGGTGAAACAAAAAGATATTTTTAAATACATGGTCTCTTGTGTAATTTTGCAAAGAACATTCAGCCTCATCTGGAGGCAGATTGAAGACATAAGATTTAGCAAGAGTCCCAAGCAAGAACTTAATATAGTTGGTGAGTATAAAATACTTCTGAGAAAGGAGCAATTAATAGAGCACATTATTTACACTCATATAACACTACAACTTTTCAGAGCTTTTTCAGACATAATGTTTGCTTTGCCAAACCCTGATGAGATAGGTAGGGCAAGAATTAGTCCTTCTGCCTTAATATGGAAGGTACCAAGGCCAAGCAGTGACTTGGCCACATCACCCATACAGGTTGAAAATCCCAGCCAGGCCTCTGCATTCCAATTCAGTGGTTTGTAGGCAAGGTCTGCAAGGGCAAGCCAGGTGTCTGGGTAGATTCTACTGCAGGCAATGAAGGCACATGTGGTCTGGAGACTCTGGTTGAATGATGGTTTCAAGATGGAGGAACTATCTCACCAAGAGTAATTCATCAAAGAGGGAATCAGTTCAGAAATAGACACACCCAAACTGTGTCATCACCTGGGGAATGAGTTCACATTTTTAATAAAGGGCATGCCTTACAGTTTGAGAGAAGCCAATTGGCCTGCCCCATTTCCTACAATGTGAAGTCATAGGTGTTTTTGATGATTTGGGCCTGAGTCTTTGCTGGAAACATCCCAGGTTTCTGAACTACAGAGAAGTCTGTGGAGTGGACACAAGATATACTGCGTACCTAGGAAGATACAGAAAGACTTGGCAGTGAGACAGGTCTCCAAGGAAGCCATCTTTTCTCTGTTAAGCCCTAGTTTTCCAACTTAACTTTTGAGCACTCCACCCTGTGTTTTTCAGTCCAGCTTGGGAAATATCCACTAGGCTGCTGCTTGCTTTTGAGGAGACAGGACAGAATGAGAGAAGGGAATTTCCAAGACATTTTTCCTACCTTACAGGCAGAATAGTCTAAGACCTGTGTAGTCAAAATGTCAGAGCATGAATGGAAAAGCACAGAAAATGATCCATTTAGTAAAAGAGATCATGTCTTAAGTGCCAACGTACATGACTACAGTCAAGTACTATGCTGGTGTGTGTGTGGGTGAGTGTGTGTGATCACAATTCAATTTCAAATAAATCCAATGAGGATGATGTTAATATCCCCATTTTATAGTTGAGGAAGTGAACCTTGAGAAACATTAAATATCTTGCCCATGGATAGACACCAGAATTGAATACATAGTTATCTGACTCCATAACCCATATATTCTACCCACCACTCTCCATACCATTCTGTGTGCCCTAACTGACAATGGAGGTTAAAGGACATGTGTCTCTTGACCATCACTGTCTTTCACCAAGGTGACACTTGGTTGGAAAGATATGCATAAGCCATTGGCCAGTAAACAGACACACAACAAATTACATTTTCACATCTGTAGCCCTTATGTTTGTTTGAAATGGCCTGTAGGATTGAAGATGAGCATGGAAAGGAAATAATTATGAGTTATCTGAACAAAATCTGCAACAAATTACCTATAAAACTATAACTATCCAAACAGGATGACATTTACTTTATTAGTTCATGACTCTCTTTCTTTAAAGTTTGCTAAGAAGAGAGCAAAGTAATTACAGTTCTTCTCTGGTTCATTAAACATGACATGTATGCTAATATGAAAGTAACTCTTGTCCTTTGTTACTCCATCGTCTGGTTTACAGTAATTTGGAAGGTAGCAGACATAATCATTTCAGAGCTGCTAGTCTGAATTTTTCTATTCTAAAAATAGAATCTTCAGTCTCCTTTACTTCAATCAAAAATTTATATTTCCTCTCTGTTTCAACTTTCATATAGACTGAAATGATGTTGCAGCAATTACAGCCTCATTTTTTCCTCTTTTACATCAGAAAACACATGTTGCCACAATTCAGAAAAAAAACCACCTGCTAAGATTTGCTTTAAAACAATTATGTGGTTAGTGACCTGTCAGATGGAGGTTTTTTAACCCTTTGAATAAAACAATGTTAGAGGTGACTAAAAAAAACATACATGCAAAATTTAGAACATCAATAAAATATGCCACTTGTCAAGTTTTAAGGAAGACTGTTCAACTTAAAGCAAAAATTACTTGAAAATGAATCGCAATCACATTTACCAAAAATTAGCATTTTGGGATTACAATCACTATTTAGTAATAATTATTACTAAATGATTTTTAAAATTTATGTGAATGAAATAATTAGAAACAAAATATGATTAAAAACAACATCCATTTGTCATTCATACTATGTGGTAAGCATTATCCTAAATACTTTGCAGGTACTAACTAGATTATTTCTTTCAACAGTACCTGTGAGAGAACAACAATGAGCCTTTTCAAAGACGTGGGAAAAGAGATACCAAAAGGTTAAGAAACTTCTCCAAGATTAAACAGTTATGAAATTCTAGATATGTGTTTATCTTCAAATCATGCTGCTGGAATATTCTATGGGCATTTTATTGATTATTCTAAGGAAATATAATCAATTCTTGGTTAAAGAAGATAATGAATAGATTCTCAATTAAAAAACTGATGAAGCAAGACTCACCCTGGAACCCTGCTTCATCCCAGGAGAGACTGGTCTGTTGGCCTCTGAGCCCCTTCAACTTTGGTAAGCCCTATGAACCCAGAGGGCCATGAGACTGGATCAACCACAAGAAGCTATTAGCCCACTTCCCTATGTCTACAAAGTAGAAAAAGTGTGGAATGCCAATTCAGCCTCAACCTGGCCCTGTTCCCTGGGTCTCTCCCACTATGCTGAAGTTCTACACCAACCCCATCTTATCTGACTTTGGATTCTTGCTCATATGTTATCTTCTTTAGAGAGGCAACATGGCTCATTGCTTTGAACATACCTAGAAAAAAACACCCCAGAGTCTGAGTTCTAGTGCTGCCACTCACTGGCCTCTGGGTAACTTTGAAAAGATTATTTCAGGGCTTTGTAGCTCATTTTGTTCATTTGGAACACTGGGATTTTTCAGGGTGTTTGAAAAACACACATACATCAAGCACTGGATACAGAGCATGTATTGGAGGGTCAGTTCCCCTCCATCCCTTCCTGTTTTAAAATTCACTCCTAGGCCTCAGATTCTCATTGATGAAAAGAGAAGCTACATTGTTGATATACCTTTATTTTCAAAACAGTGATTACTAGATGATTAAGATGCCTACAGGTCAGTTTGTATTCCAGAGATTCAAAACCCCAATGACCCAATTGTAGTCATTGAGATGTTTCTTGCTAGATAGTTGAATAACTAATTTAACACATATATACTGGATGGGTCCAAAGACAAGATAGACAAAATCATTTTACACTTTTGGAACTCGCAGCCCAAATAGGAAGAGAGATAGAGAGACAGTTAGCAAATTTAGATTAACCTAGTACCTGCCAGAATAGAGGTCTGTCCTGAGTGTAACTGGCACACAGGAGAAACAATTAGAATTCATTCAATTCCCTCCCCTGCTGTGCATATACGTGTGCACTTGCCTCCACCTGTCTGGAGGCTCACAACTCATCTTGGACCCTTATCTCACTCCAAACCACAGCATCTGCTCCCCTACCCTGAAGGACCTTACTACTTGGAACAACAGGTCACTGTAGACTCGATAAGGACAGCAAGCTGAGTGAGTTTGGAAGGATTTCCTCAGAGAGTGAAACAACATCTGAGTACTAAAGGCAATTCGTAGGAAATTAATGAAGTCATCAAAATTTATGATGTGGAATGATACCTCATCTGGAGATGCCAGACAACCAGCAGCCTTATCACAGATTAGGGCTGGAAGGGTGAGACCATGTACTTGTCCTTAGTGGGTCAGTCCAAATTAGCTTCCTGAAGTTAATTCCATGTGTGTGGTGCTGCCAGCTTTCTGTGGTAGGTGCCCTCTGCTCCCACTTTCTGTGCCCTTCTCTCCTTCTTCCTGCCTGAGTCTTAGCAATGCGTGTAATACTCAAGGTCCACTTAAGAACTAGGGACTTCCTGGCCCATGCTTCCCACCTTTTTAAGCCACAGAGTTACTGACAGACACAATTGTTGGTAAATAGGGCTAAAGTAATAATGATGGCTTCTACTACTATGTCCCCTCTGTTTGGCTGAGATTGGGAATGTTATGGAATTTGCCTAAAGTTTACAAAGTTGGAAGGATGGAGTTTGAAGTTCTATCATCATTCATTTGTTGAATAAATACAAAGTAAGAGTGATAATGTTCCACATACTGGGTGGGTGAAGGACAAAGAAGCTTTAATGGTCATAGGCTCATAATACTTACCATCTACCTGGAGAGATGAATAGGTGGTAAGTATTACAATAGGGACAAACACAGGTTTCAGCAGCAGCAGCAGCACAGAGGCAGGAAATTCCAAGAAGGCTGCCTGGAGGAGTTGCCATGACAGTTTAGTAGTAGAGAGTGAATAGTAGTTTTTCAGGTGGGAGGGGAGAACATCCTGGGTAGTGGAAAAGAAAACTACAGGTGGAAAAAGTTGATTTAATGTGGGTGGACTGGGGCTGAAGAGGTGGGTAAGGGCAGATGTCAAACTGGATATGAGGAGTTCGAGCAGAAAAAAAGAGACCCATCAGATGGTTTTAAAGTCTGATCTTTCTCTTTCTTCATTGAGGTATTTCCTTTTTTCAAAAAAATATTTCATTTATTTATTTTCAGAGAGAGGGTAAGGGAAGGAGAGAGGGAGAGAAATATCAATGTGTGGTTGCCTCTCATGTGTCCCCCACGGGGAACTGGCTTGCAACCCAGGCATATGCCCTGACTGGGAATTGAACCGCGATCCTTTGCTTCACAGGCCCACACTCAATCTACTGAGCTATGCCAGCCAGGGCAAGATATTTCCTTTTTGCTCCAGTGATCTATTTCTATGTAATCAACCATGCCAAAACTTAGTAGAGGAAAAAAGCCATCCTTTCATGCACATGTCTGGATACTGTGGTCAAGAATTTGGAAAGGGTTCAGTGGAAAGAGCTTAGCTCTTTCCAGTTACTGACCTGGAGCCACTATTGGCTGGGGGAAGCAAATAGAGATGACTTCTTCACTCCTGAGACTGGCACTGGAGTGGGGTGGCTGATGGATGGGCCCACTGGGACAGCTGATCAGAGAATGTTCTCTTGAAGCCTTCTGACATGGTGGTCTTTGAGCCATTAGACTTCTCATACAGTGGCTCCCATCTTTAACAAGGAGTGGTCTAGCAAACAAAGAAGATTCTGTGAGGTCTTTTCTGACTCAACCTTGAAAATCAGTGTTACTTCCACTATATACCATCCTCCAACCAGTCACAGGCTCAGCAGGGCTCAAGAGGAGGGAATTAGGTGTGTCTCCTTGGAGAGGTGTCAAATATGGGACATCCTCAATGTTTGTGGTTTCATTTGTTGCTGTGTTTTAAATCTGCTATGCTTAGTACAACACCTGAGACCTGAGACCTAGTCTCTTTACTATAGACTCTTGTATACTTACTAATTCAAGATCTCAACGATATTTAAAAATCATTGGTTTCCAAAACTCTTTTAGTAAAACAGATGAAGAAAGAGCTGGTACCACTGTGGGACAGGGGTCTCTGTCCACCTGCCATGCCTCTCTAAGCTTCCTCTCTCCCTTAAAGGCATTTTCTAGGTCCCATCTTAGAATTCTGGAGAATCCGAGTAGAAAGGTTTCTAGTTCACTCTCTTAAAAGTGTTGTTTGCTTTTAGTATGGATTTGTATGGGGTGTGCAAATCCAGGCATCTTGAGACCCCTGAAAGGCTTCATCAGGAGTGTTCCCTCAGTTCATGCTACTCAGGTCAGGGCACACAGATGAGGCCAGTTCTGTACCACCTGCTCTCCAACCATGTTTAAGTTTCTAATTTCAGTTTTTAGTTATTTCCCTTTAATGTTGCAGTCTCTCTCCCTCTCATTTCTTCAGTCCTCTGCCAATGTAGCCATGTGACTATACAGAAACAAAGTAAGAGGTCTTGAGAATGGAGGCGGGGTCACTCCAGCCATTGCCAGGAGGCCAGACTGGGCAGAAAGAGAGAGGCAGGAGGCATGTCTCTCATGCTACATTCTCTCCCAGCCACAGCCTCTCCTTCCCTATGAGCTACCTTAGGCCTGCCCTTTCCCTTTCATTCCCTAGGATTTGGCATGTGGGGCTGCTCCTGGTATTTGTCTACACCAGATCCTGGGAGGTGGTTTTGGCTGGCCTCACAGATTGGCTATGACTGCTGGTGATGGCTCTTTTTACCCCAGGTCTCTTCTACCAGCTTGCTCTACAAGAAGAAAACTTTCAGTGTTAGAGTATTAACAGGCAACAAATGAATGATCCTCAGATTGGGATCATTTGGGGCGAGTTTAATTAAGGGGCTACTTGAAAGGTATGGGCATGGGTAGGGAAGCTACAAGAAGAAGGCTTTCTCACCATAACATAAAGGGAGAAGGCCATGTGGCCTAGAAGGAGCTGCAGTGTCCTCTCTGGGATGCAGTTAATCTGTGGTGTCCCCAGAGGGAGGGAGCCGCAGAGAAATGGATATCTCAGTCTTACCCTCTTGCTTTTATCAGGCTGGTTCTTGGTCTACCCAACTTGGAGACATGCACAGGGGAAGCGAGTTTAAGGTCAGCCCCAGGTGCACAGAACAGTGTTGAAGGTAGGAGAATGTTGATCTGGCAGGGGCGGGAAGAAGGAAGATACCCAGTCTGCTCTCGTATATTGTATATTATGCAACAGGACTTTTCACCTTTGCTAGGTGGGGACATCTTTGACAGTTAAGGATGAGCCTCCATTTCCAGGTGGGTTCTGCAGGGCCATAATGCACATGGGCCAGCTAGGAGCTGGTGAATGGCAGCATGGTGCTCCCACCAAGCCCTCTGGCTCTTGGCCCAGGGGATGCCCCACAGCTGCCTCCCCAAAACATTTCCGACACTCATCAGTCATAACAAGCCTCCTGCACCAACTTGCTTTCCCAAATGCATGATTTCTTATTGCCAAGTGTAATTAACATGATACATTGACTTAGGGCAGAGCTAACAAGCACATACTAATTTTAAAAAGTCAGGTTCTTTCATTGGAAACAAGCTGCTGATGAACACTTACCACAGGAGTTTAAAAGTGCAGAAAAAGGAGTGGGTAATTATGGGCTGGCATCACCGGAAGGTCTGCGTTTCTGCCCCCTCCCTGCCGGAAACACTCTGACAATGACTGATTGGCCCTGCCTCTTGGCTGGGTGGGGGGTGCTCAGGTTGCCCCAGCTTTGCCTCCCTGATGCCCAGTCTCCTCCTTTCCCAGGGAGCCTCTTGGTTCAGCCGGTCTCTCAATGTAGTTATCTCAGATCAGAATTTGTACCTGAGCTGTGCTTTGCCTAATTGCTTCCCCCAACGTGTATATTTACACCCCTCTCCCAAAGAAACCATCTTTCTAGTAGGTCAGTGGGCAGTCCTGGGCAAAGAAAAGGGAACAAAACAAAGATGCTCAGATCCTTGTCTGCCTTTCATTCAGGGCCTCCCTGACAGCTGGAATTTCCTTTAGAACTCTGGTTTCATGAGCCAGATGTTTCAGCAAATTCCCCCATCTCTTTTCCTGATGGGGAGGGTAACTTCTCTGTATACCTTTGTGTGCTAGGGCTAAGTACCAGGAAGATAACTTTTCCCCATCATTCTTGGTGTGGAGATGGCAATTTTGTTGTAGGGGAACAACCTTCTTCTGGTGTATATACCCTCTTCCTGAGCAGCTGCCTCCTCTCCGTACTGAGGAGGCTACAGGAGAAACAGGACTGGGTGAGGAACCCTTTATGTTGGAGAACAGTGAGGAGGATTGGGTTCAAATTCCATTCTGCTTCTTTTCAGCTATTGAACTCTGGACAAGTCATTCCATCTCATTAAATGCTAGTTTGTTAACTGCCACATTGGGGTTGATGATCTCTCAGGTAGGCTGTGTGATTCAGTGCTCAGCACACACACAGAGCTTCACACTGCGCCTGCTCCATGGAGGGTCCCTGGAAAACGCTGGTTTCCTTTCTGTTTTGCTGCACTCCCTGTACTCTTAAGCATGCCAGAAGCTGTTGGGGCGGTCGTCAAGTTTGTATTTCTTGGGGGACATGAGGAAACCACTGCATACCTCTGTTTAAAAACTAATTTTGTGGTTTCCTTGGCTATTTATAGATTGCTAAGTTTCTCTTCCCCATTGCTTTTCTCTTCACTTCATTCCCAATCCGTTTCCCCATTTTTTCCATCTCTCCTTACAGACCAGTCTCCCTAGAGGATCTTGGATGCTTGTAAGGGGCCTTGTTACAGTATCTGCGGTATTGAGATGATCCTCTTTATGTTGACAGGGTTTCCTGGCTGAATTCCTTTGGGCTCTTTCCCCACTGGACCAAGTTCCCACTCCAGTATAAGGAAGGCTCTTTCTACTCCACCTCTCCCCTTCACCCTCGCTCCCCAAGCTGCTGTCTGTCTTATCCCCAATGAGGCCAGATCTGATAACTGAGCCTTGCGTCTTCCGAGCATTATTTCCAATTCTGGGTTTCTGGCTGAATTTTTTCTTGTTACCAAATTTGACTCCTTCCTCACTTCTTGGGTCCTGCTATCTAACCACGCTGCTCTGTTCCACTCTGCTATACTCACACCTGCTCTTTATTTAATGCCATCTAATACAATTAGTTAACAACTGCATCTTCCCAGGACTTTCAGGACTGTTTCTCTGCCTCAGGCCTCCCTCCCTGGGTGGAATTGCCATTAAAATCTTTCAAGCAGGGGCTTGGACACATTTTCTCCAAATAAACATCCTTGAATTATTGACAACCTCATCTGAGCCAAAGCTGATAGTAACCTCCTTCAGAGCAGCCCCGGACAAGAGAGAGGAAGGCTGAGGCTACTCAAGTCCCAGGAGCTTGGGCTCCATCTCTGAGAGTCCGGGGTATGGAAGCTAACACTCATTCCACTTTTTATTCTTGCACTCACCCTGAGGACCTGTGGAATTCAAATATGACCAATAATTCTTTTAACTCCCTCGCTTTAATAGCTATAAGATGGAAACTTTGTTTCCTTTATTAAACTAGGCTGGATATCACCCAGAAAACTACTGTGTGGTGGAATTTCTATCCTGGATTCACTTTCTTTTGGTCAATTCCTTCTCCCCATTCCTGATGCTATTTGAAAGGGGGAATTCCCAGGAAAGGTGGACTCTCCAGGCTTTCTCTCAAATACTCTAGCTACTCTTTTGATACAGAAACAACTTTAGTCTAAGTCAAATTTGGAGAGAAGTTCTGATCAAGCCTTTGAGATTTTTTTTTGCTCCTTCCTTTGTGATACCACATCTTAGCTGAACCTGGTGTAATGCATTGTTTTTCTAAATGATCCTCCATCAGGTTAAACTCAGTGAACTGAATTTCAAATGGGTTTCTTTGCACACATGATTCTGTCTCTCTTGGAAGGACATTCCCATCTTTTCATTTCCTGGCTGAGGTGATGGCGGCAGGGTGGCAATCCCAAAGTCAGGGCATCTGCTCTTTTGCTGATGTCTAAGAACCACCAGTAGGCTGGAAACAGCCTAAGGATGAAGATGTTTCTCCTTCACATCTGGGGCTTTCAGAAAGACAAAGGAAAGGGAACCTACTTCAATAAGTATGCCTGCACCAAAAATCCATTGCTACTCCAACTTCACAAATGATCAAATGTGTGTCTGTGAGGTAGGTGTGGGCAGGTTCTCTGGAAACAGATGCTAGAGTTTGGGGTCCAGATGTTTATTAGATATTGACCCCTGTATGTGGTGAAAGACAATACCATGTGATCTCACCTATAAGTGGAACCTAATCAACAAAACAAGAAAGCAAAATATAAACAAAGACATTGAAATAAAGAACAAACTGACACTAATCAGAGGGGATGAGGGAGAGAGATAATGGGTGAAAGAATGGGAAGGGTCATCAAAGAATATGTATAAAGGACTCAGACAAAGCCAAAGGGAGGTCAGATTGAGGTGGGAGGTGGGGATGGTTGGGGTGAGGGAAAGTGGTGGCAGGAAAATGGAGACAACTGTACTTGAACAACAATAAAAAAATTTTTTAGAAAGAGAAGAAACTGTGAAAACAATGTGACAAACAGAATTGTAATGTGTGAGGCAAACAGTACAATCAGACCTGCAAGTTGAAGTAATATGGGAAGAAAAATGATGACTGACAAATAAATTAGAAAACTCTTCAAAATCTCATTGTCAATGCTATACAATGGTGCTATTTTTACCTAAACATAAACATGAGTAACAATTATTGTTCCTTTATTTTGCTTATTATTACAAAATCTCTCTTGTCTTGGAAATTGTCATATTGCCTTAGTATTCTAACTTTGGAATTTATAAGTATTTTTTAAATTTATAAAGTATTGTCCAACATTCCTAATCACTATGTATATGAAAATCTTTGGGTAGAAATGATTTAGTGTCAATATATTAGCATAGATAAATTTTGTGTAAAATTTCTCCTTATTAATGTGATTTTTATTTGTTATAAACTAAAATAAATTTAAATGCATTTTTATTACAAGTAGAAAGAAAGAAAGAAAGAAAGAAAGAAAGAAAAAGAAAGAAAGCAGTAATAAACAGAATCAGCAGATGTAGAAGCTGAATTGCAAGGCAGGTCCAGTAAAGCCTTGGCGAAACTGGAGAGAGTCTGTCCATGAGGACTATTTCATGTTGGCTGAAATGACCTTTTTTTTTCTTTTAATTTAAGCAATCATTTGCTTCTAATTTATTTCCTTTGGGAATGAGTCTTGTTGACCCTGGAAGGCATTCTGCCTTTTGCTTTAGGTGTGAAATGGCCTGGTCTTGATACCCATACTTGGACCAGCCACCAGGTGTGATTGCCCCAGGAAGGATATGACCCTTAATGTCCTCTGTGAAGTGGAATCTGGCCAGCGCACTTCTACGTCTATCATGAAGGCAGTGCAATCAACCTTTGAAATGCTCAGCCTAGGATTCATATCAAGGTGAGGTTGTCTGCAAAAGCCACACTCTCTCCATGACCCCATCACACTGAGTGCTATCTGTAGAGGGAATTCTTCCCCGGGTGAAAGCTATCTGACAGTACAGACTGTAGCTCTCCCTTCCTCTGTTCCTCTCATGGGAAGACACTCCAATTTATTTTGGGACCTTCTGACAGAATGGTCAGTGAGGGCCTTATAAGGCACCCAGCTCTGTCTATTAACTAAGGCACCACTGCAGAGAGCCAATCAGCAATTTACAGCTTATAAACCTGGTGCCTGACTCTCACTGAATTTCTAGGCCTAGTACATCCACACTAGACATCTTTGTTCTCCACTCCCAATCCACATCCCCTTTGTATGCCCCTATTTTTGGTGTTCTCATCTATTTTTAGCACAGATTAAGTCTTTTTCACTTTTAAATGTCAGTCATTTCTTCAGGGGTTGGGGAATGGGGCAAGAACAAATTTGTGGAGGGAAGTGAGGAAAGTCTGAAGGAGAGAGCTGCTGAGGATGCTACTTTCCAGATGTTCTAGCTCAGTCCTGTCTAGAGGACATCACAGGGCTAATTCCCTTTCCTTTGAAGGGAAAACAGGAAAAACAGGTGTTATATTCATTTTCATTTGCCAACACTATGGCACACTGTGCCCAGGCTGACCTCAGCAGGCTGGAGAATACAATGATGGTGCTCCTGAGCTCGCCCCATGGTCACAGCTCCATAGGCACAGAAGACTTCTGCTTGTTCCACCATTAACTTGCTCTGTGACCTCTAGAAAGTCACTTATCATTTCTGGGCCTCAGTTTTCCCCATTTACCTCATACTTTAACAGTGAAATGGGGTCATGGTAGTGTGTTAGTGTCCTAGGGATGCTATAACAAAGTTCCAAAAGTGGGTGGCTCAGAATAACAGACATTTATTTTCTCACAATTCCGGGGGCTAGAAGTCCAAGAGGGAGACTAAAGTGTGAGCAGGTTGATTTCCTCTGAGGGTTCTGAGGGAGTCTCTTCCATGCCTCTCTTGGTGTTTTAGGTGGCTTGCTGGCTACTTTGGTGTCTCTTGGCTTGTATATGTATCATCTTGATCTCTGTTTTCATCTTCATATGGCGGCCTCAGTGTTAGCTCTGGGTTCAAATTTCTTCTTTTTATAAGGATGCCATTCACACTGGATTAGGGACCATCCTAATGACTTCATTTTAACCTATTACCTCTGTAAAAACTCGATATCCAAACAAGGCCACATTCTGAGATGCTGGGGGTTTAGGACTCCAACACATTTGTTTTTTGGGGGGATACAATGAATTCATACCAAGTAGTTAGCCCACCTAGTGTCCTTAAAAGGCCCTTACAGTGCTCAAACTCTGGGTTCCTACCTGATTGAGGCACACAAAGGAAGTGTTGTGGTGGGTATGATGATCTTCCTTGAATGTGCTGCTTGGAGTTAGGGATCTATTCCAATTAGCTATATTGCTCCGTCATCTGAGAACCCATAGAAATCTTTCTGAGGTATTCATGCCTTCACTGACACATCATTTTGGGACCCATTTCTGTTAACTTTTATTGAATCCCTAGGTCTTTTGAGAGGACAACAGCAATCAGCTGGTCTTGTGATTAAGAAATATTTTTGAGCTTTTCTTTCATACATAATTGCTGACAGAATTCTAAACTGTAAAGCAAATCAAACCCAAGCTTCTCTTATTAAGGTCAAGGTGAAGACACTTTGAAGGCTGAAGAATAAGCTTGGGGAGATTCTCCTGGAATTATACTCATAACCTTGGTTAGTATAAAAGCTGTTTGATTTACTTTTCTTTGGGGGACATTGGTGACAACAGTTATGCTAATTATTTTGAACATTAGTGCCTGCCAAATGATCAGAGGATTTATGGATTATTAAAACCTTGGTTGTTAGAGCTGTTATTTAAAAAAGCATAATAGTAAAGGTAAAGAATAGGGCAAAACAAAACCATTTTTATAGCATGTTATGTTTATGACTTAATTAATGGCTTTATCCTTCTAGTGTTGAGGCATATAATTAATAATTTGACTCTGGACAGTGTTTTATACAACACACATTTATTTGGTACTTATTGAATATACATGATCAACACAGAAAAAATTGCATTGTATTTTTGAATATTGTAGAATCTCTCTCTCTCTCTCTCTATATATATATATACATACATATATATATACATACATATATATATATACATATATATAATCTCTATATGCTATGTTATCTATATGCTGGAAGACAAGGTTAAAAGAGATAGTTTATTTCTCACATCATATCAGACGTTGCTTATGTACTATCTTAGGGCCTCTTGGCCTTACCTGCCTCTTGTTCCAGCTCTGTGAGGACTCAACCCAATAGTGCCTTATCTCCAAAAGGAATACTTCTGACAGATGGTCCCCATGCCTTGACTCCAGTCCCAGAGCTTCCTGTTGACATCTTGGGATTTTGCTCTAGTACTCATGCAGAACCCAGAAGAGCAGAGGAGTTATTTCCTGTGACTGATCTAAGGGAGATGGGATTGAGTGTATACCTTTGTCCTCCCTACCTCCTTCAGAGATGGTCTGCAGAGCAGTTTACATGCCCTTTGTGGTTGCAGTCCCCTGGATAGAGCAAAGTCTCAATTGGCCCCTTCATCTTGGTAATATACCCTCATATGGGTGGCCCCTCCTTCCCTGGTTTAGTCTCTGTATCCCTGCACTCCTAATCCCTTGGACTGCATTCTTAGTGAGAGAAGAGCCCAGAAGGCTTTCCCCCAGGTTCACCTTTCTGAGATCTCAGGCTAGGACATAAGAGAGAGAGAGAGAGTTGGGCTCTGCCCTATAATGACTCTGGCCAAGTGGTACAACTTTGTTTGTATTTCTCTAGCTTGAAAGGTGATTAAGAAAGAGAATTTATAAACCAAAACACTTGTGAAATTCTGTTGGTAATCTGTGGACTTTCTTCTGTGATATAGCATGGAGATGCTTACCCTTTCTTTTTGTGGTGGCCTTAGGGGAAGTGGGATTTTTAGAGACATAGGGGAAGGCTGCATTCTGTGTGTGTATAGAGGGGTGAGGACTGGGAAGTATGTGAGAAGCTCTGGCTTCTGGGCTTGGCTCTTCCACTAACAAGCTATGTGGCCTTAGCTATATCATGTTGTGGAAGTCAGCTTTTTTGTTTCAACAATGAGGGCCTAGATTAGATTATTTCTATGACCAGTTCCAATGTGCCTGCTATTTTGACTATATTTGCATGAAAGATGCTTTAATTCTTATCCAAAGTATTAAATTAACATCCCTGTGAGAATTTTCAATTTGGGAGCCATGGCAAAATTCTTTTAAAAAATCAAAAAAGACAAAAAAGTGTTTTGTTGGCATCTTCTTTTCAAAAAATGAACGACAACAAAAAGGATTTTGTTGGAGCCATTCTTACCTTTCCAGCACAAAGAAAAAAAAAGAGGCTGTAACAACCCAAGACTTTTTTATTTAATTTTTTATTTAATTCTTATTCAAGTACAGTTTACTTCAATTGTGATCTATCTCTTTCTGCATATTACACCTTTGATTTGCCCTTGTGCAGGGAGAGAAAGTTTTCTGCCTGTGAGGTTAAGGCCATTACCACACCCAGTACACTGACTGCAGCTGGAGGGGGCTGGGAGAAAGGGGGGACCCAACATTCTCCATAGGAACTCACAGAGGCTAAGGCAAATTGCTTTTGGTCATTGCCCAAACTGGAGAGAACAGTTTTTCCCCAGATTATTATTAAGAATTTTATACAGTCATATGCTCTCTCTTTTCTCACATACAGACATACACTCCCAAAGAGAAAGTTCATCTCTGAGTATTGGGTCATAAATTATATGAGGTATATTTCATTATGAAGTACATTTTTTAGTCCTTTATGGATGTTCTCCATTTATCCCAGGGGGGTTGTAATGTACACTGACATCTTACTTTCTTCCAAGAAGCATTCTTTCTTAGTGTTTAGTATGTGAGGCCTAGCTGGGCAAACAAATCCTACACTGGAAAATGAAGGCAGTCAACTTACATAGAAGTGGGAATACAATCATGCATCTATGCCTGGGCTCCAGGGAGGCCACATATAATCTTTAGAAAAACTGGGTAAGTAAACATCAGTGAAAGAAATGTCTGATGGTGGAAGGAGGCTGCATAAACAGTACAAGTGCATAATTGCCACGGCCCAGAAAAATGGGAAGCCAAGGGGTTCTAAAGCCAGGAAGGCAGGAACAAGTATTTTATAACAAATCAATCCTCATTATGCCTGATTTTTAGTTTTGTTACCTCACCATCTCCATCCCACTTACCAGCTTCCCATCTGATCCTTCCTAAGGCACTTGGTTTCCTAGAATGGAGAACTGGGAAAAGGTAAAAAGTCGAGTGAATGGAGACAATATTGGAGCTGCTCCGTTTTCTTCAATTAAAGCCAGCAGCAGCGACAGCAGTATCTTTAGCACTCGGGTTTTTTAATGCTTCAATCTTACCTTGCAGAAGATCAGAATCCATAGCTCATAAAATTGAACTCAGATGAGGAGCACTCCTGTCTTTGGAGTGCTACTAAACAATCTGCAAATTATTTAAATTAAACCAACCCAGCCTTCAACATCTGCACACAAAATGCTTAAATTCCAAGTGCAACTTTACTGGCATAAGAAAATAATAAGGGGAGTTCAATTTGTGTCAGCATGGCTCAGGAAAATAAGATATCATGTCTTGCTGTCTGCTTGATGTCAGCTTCTCAGATGCAAGCCCTAATGCCTCATCCTAGACTGTCCGCACCAGAGCCTGCCAAACAGAGAAGTTCAGCCAAAGTTCACCAAGCTACTACCAAATAGCTCCCCCCTCCTTTTTCAATCATTAGAAACCTTCTGTTTTATATTGTGCACACATGATTGTATCTATCTCTTAAAATATATAACTCTATTAGTTTCTACTGCTCTTTGGGAATACCATCACTTCTTTTCTCTGATGAGTTTGTTTATGGCTTAGAGATATTTAGCTTATAAAATTTCATTACATAGAGCAGATTCTAGCTGAAATGCTTGGTCAGGATACATAGCTAAAATCTGTAATATTCAAGATGATTTGAAAATAATTTTAAAAAAATATGTAAAGTGAAAAACAAAAAAGCAGACCTTAAGCAATTACTGTCTGAGGTACCCCCAGAAATGCCCTTTTTAGCCCTCTCTGCCTCTTCACCCAAATCAGAGGCTTACTTAGGGTATGTTAGAAAACCTGCACTACAACTAGCATACAGCCCTTGGAAAAGTCCTCAGCTTAGACCTCAGTTCCAATCTTCCCTTCAGCTGGGATATTGAGACGACCAACAGGGCAATTAAACAGGCTATTTTTCTCATTTTCGTTGTTTAGTCTTGATTTACTTTAAATGACTACAACTCTCATTCCTCCAGTGAAATTGTGCACTCACACTTGTAATCACGCAAAACCAACATTTTAATGCTGCTGGATGATGTATCAATTTAGAGTCCTGGGATTGCCAAAGAGCTAGAATTTCAGTCATCAGCAGAAATGCAGGTTTAGTAGGTGTGTGAAGACAAAAATAAGCACAGTGAAGCCTTTGATCTACTGTGTGCATGTTCTATAAAAATACCTTTCCTATAGTGTAACGTGTCACATTTAATCTATGTTTCACCTTAAGCATCTTTCTTTCTACCATCATTTGGTCCTTTTTAAAGACCCAAGCACCAATTCTCAAAGCAACCTTATTGGAAGAAAAACCTTCTTTGTTTTTATCTGGTGGTGGTGTTTGGGATAGAATGGGTATGAGAAAGCCCTACCAACAATAAGAAAAATAGTTTCATGGCCTCTAAACTTCAGATTAATTACTAGGCTACTATCTTCTTATTGTTTCAAAGACAATTAAAATAAAGCATAAATTCACATTTCAGATAAGTTACAGCTGATTATAATTATTGTAAAAATGCTTCCTTTAGATTTAGTGTTGATTCAGGTAACTTTGGCCACCTATAACTGAGGATGGTTTAATTAAGCAACTTGATAAACTATTACAAATAAATCTGGTCTGAATACAAACATTAATCTAAAATAAATCCTGGAATAGAGTAATATTAAAAATAGTAAACTTGTCACATACTGATCATAATTATCTTGATTTCTTTTTATCTTCATAACAGAAAATAATTCAGAGTAAGTGCTGCATTTAAAGGAACTCTTCTACTGATTCACATTTCACTTAATCTGGTATCAATTACTGGCTTAGATTTGAGAAATTCAATGTCTATGTAGATGAAATATTTTCATACCTTAGATGGTAGCTGGTTTATGGATTCGGCCTGAAATGGCATAGTCAGAAAAATGTAAAATATTTTTGCTAGATTCAAAGACGAGCAAGATTAAAAATTCCCAAATGTGTGTTCTGGAATCCCTCCAGAAACATTCCATCTTTATTCATTATTGGATATTGTCTTGATTAAAATTCCTGTTGGTTTGTTCTATGGTTAAGTAGTAATCGTGTATCCTAGCATTTGGAATGTATTGGTATCATGTGATGTGCACAGAGCCCAAATAGATTTAGAGAGATCTCTTTCACAAGTCAACAAGGAGGACTTAGAGCCTTCAGATTTCAGCAGAGTTGTTTGGGGGGAGGGGGACTATCTGTTCAGCACTTTCCAAAAAGTGAGTCAGAGAGCTGTTCAAAGCAAAATGATTTTTCCTATAGCAATGTCCTGAATCAAGGCAGATTTCTCTAGAGGAAATAAGATATTTTTTCTTTATCTTTTTGTTCTATTTCTAGCATTTGGCATCCTTCATTGCTGGTTTCACCCAGTAACATGTGAAAAATGTACTCGACAATGCAAAGCAGATGACTTGGTCACCATTTTCTGAGTCACTGTTCTCTGCATTACTGCAGATGCTTTTTAAAACCAGAGACCAATTCTGTTAGGGGCAACTGAATAGGGAAATAAAAATGAAAAAAAAATGTACCTACTTATGCAACCACACAGATATTTTGTGGCTTGTCCCCTACTGACAACTTGCTTGGTACAGGGTGCTCCCAGGAACCCTAAACCAGAGCCTAAAGCCTGGAGAAAATCTAGGGGAATGTGGGAGCCATGAGACTCAGACCTGCCTGGCATTTCATTCTGTTTTACGCTGTACTGGCCACTTGAAAGTATGGTCTATGGCAAAGAGGAATGGGGAAGATGTTGGCAAAGATCAGGGCCCTCTGAGATAACATAAGCTGTTACTACCTCTTATGTGCTAGAAATGCATCTGTCAGAAAAGTCAGGGTCAAACTTTCAGGGATTAAACCCAACTCATAGGCAAATCTCAGATACACTGAGTTTCCTCCAAGTTCTTCCTAACACCCAGTCATTAGGTTTGATTAGCACATGATCCTAGTGACCAGGATTCTGGAGCAAATGACCAAATGACTGCTTTAGTAGTTACAAAGCACATGGTAGATGTACAATACTTTTCTGGGCATCGGAGAGCATGTTTCCAAGGGAGCTGGTCTTTGTCTTAAGAAAACTGAGTGGACCAGGTCACATTTGATGAGGTCAATTTACAGTGAGAATCTCAGTCCAGGGTCTTACCTATGAAATTGCTCACTAAACATCCCACTCTCCATAGGCAGAAATACTGACCAAAATAAAAAACCTATCCAGTTTATTGAACAAAAGTTCTAAGAGGAAGAAGGCTTTGTCTGTTTCATTCACCAACTTAAGACCAGTGCCGATGACAATGGCTGCACATAAATATTTGTCCATTAACAGATGGTATCATATGAAGATTCTGTTAAAAATTCAACCAGTGCAATGTCCAAAGGGCTTTTGAGCACGGCGAGCCTAGAAGCACACTCATTGTTTTAATAAGTTAAGTTTTAAGAAGACTGAAGCAAGAAAAGAGAGAGAATTAATCATTGTTGGACTTACTATGTGACAGGAAATTGCTCATGTTCTTGATGAGGAAGAATTGTCCCATTTTCCAAATTAGGAAACTGAGGCTTGGAAAGGTCAAATAATTTGTCGAAAGTCACACAGCTGAAAGGTGGTGTATCTGAGAATCAAACTCAGGATTCCCATGTTGGAATGGTTTTGAAGATCTAATTCCTGCAGTACTGCATGATTTGAGACTCACTGCCCCAACACTGAGGGATGTATGAGATTGCTTTCACTTTATACTGGATAAAAAGTTTCAAGTTCTTTTTATGGGAAGTTTTTAGAGTTTTGGGATTCAAATAAGAGTAAGAAGGTAAAAACAGTTTTTTAGACTACTTGGCTTGAGATTAAAAAACTATTCTGAATCCAAATCCAATATAAATGCATTAGCTTATTGTAGCCAAGAGTTAGGGAAGCAAGAAATAAATCAATATACCTCTGCCCCCAGAGGGTAACATGGAAGAGACAGATGGATATTCGATTGGGTCTTAGCCTCTGCTGGTGAGCAGCTGTGTGATCTTGGATGAGTCACTTCACATTTCAGGATAGCAGGTTTATCAGTGGTCTTATAAGGGACCAATAATATCTACTTTACTTACTGCTCAGATATTATTGGAGAAGTAAGGGGATTAAAATACTTTCAGGTTTATAGCATCCAATTGAGCAAGGTGTTATGCTTGTAATAAAAATACCTTACAGCACTCATGGGGCAGGTAGGCTGGGATGGGAGTAAAAGACAGAAAACTGTATTTGAACAATAATTAAATTTAAAAAATAAATTAAAAAAGTGAAGTAACTAAAAAATACTTTATACTGTGTAGTAATGGGATTTAGGCTTTTCCCCAGCTACTTACCTAATTCTACTAATTTAATTAATTTTCATCTTAGTTGTTAACATATATATTTTTTTCACTTAGAATTTCATTTAGCTTTTTCACTTAGTGTACTCCTCCCCCCATTTTTGGAATTTGTGAGTATTTTCCTAATTTCTTGAAAAAAAAAAAGAAGCCCAATCAAGTTTTACTGTTTTCTCTAAGGCAACAAGTTCAAATACCTGAATTCATCTCAGAGGGCACAGAGAGTTGACACGATGTTTTCCTCTGTACATTCATTTCTTGGGTTGGCCCCAGATATGAAATATAATTATGGTGCTTTCTTGCCTGATATTAGACAAGTCTGAGAAGGCCTGGTATACATTCTTTGGGCTCATGACTAATTATGGTGTTGGTGATGATCAGCTACTTTATAAGGTCTTGGGCTGCTGGCATTCTGGTTTTTCTGTAATGAACATACCCCATGAATTTAATTACCACCATTTTGGTGCCTGACAAATACGCTTCACTTGTAAACCTTGTCTTTATGTTCAGATAGGACAGGAGGGTGTGTGCATGTGTGTGTTGTAATCACCATACCCTGACATTCACAAAAATAGTCCCCCAAATTCAGATTGGCTTTTGGTTTAATTGCCCATGCATTTGATATTCTGTTTTTGGTTGGAAAACTATTTTTCAAGTTCTCTATTTTTCCACCCCCTTTCTTCTCCTTTCCTGCCTCTCTCTAAACTTTATAATGTTGTGTTTCCTTTTTGAAAGATGAGGTAAGAGAGAACATGTGTGAGAAAGTTTTGGACAAATGCCATGTGCTGGGGGCCAGTGAGATTAAGGCCAAAGGCCAAATGACTTCAGCACCTGACAAGTGTGTGGATCTCATTATGGCCCAGGGTCTGGGTGACTTAAGGATCTTTTAGGATGCATGGTCAACATTTGGTGAGAAGACAGGTCTTCAATGATTTTGTTTCTAATCCATGGCATAGAATGCCCTTCCGAAAGAATAATGTGTTACCCAGCAGAAAAGTTCTCATCTACCCATGTATTTAGGGACTCACAGGGTTTAAAGAGGTATTTAATATTATATTTCTAGTCTCTTTATTTTATAAATGAGTGGCATGAGCTCAGGAAGGATAAAAAGAGTTGATCCAGGTCATAGCTGGCCAGATTTCGAGACTCCCAGCTTAGTTCTCCATCTTTTACATCTGGTGTCATGGCACCCACTCACATATGCACTTATCCATTGCGGAGCTGTGAAGCACCTACTGTTTTGGGCATCAGAAGGGTTTGTTTGGGGCTTACAAAAAAGTTGTTAACACATAGTTTTAGCTTCAGTGAATCTGTTAGCAAAATGGAGAGTTAAGACTGAAATGATACAACAATTTCATAGTAAATGGCAGCTTATAGGTCAGAGTTGATGTAAATGGGGCAGTAGACCAATTCATTATGACATCAGAGTACAGAAGTTGGGGAAGTCTGGTCTACTGAGAGGAACCTGGAGGTAGAATTTGAAGCAGATTTTAAAGTTTTGAGTTTTGCAATTCCAGGACTGCAGCAGGGATGGCAAAAGTCTCAGAGCCTTAAGGAACAACATATGAGCTAGGGTTCAGAGTGAATACAGGCCAAATTCTCAATTCCTGTGTGGAAGAAGTGAGAATGAGGTTGGCACCACAACACGGAAACACAATGCAGACAGCCTTTAATCTAAGCTAAGGCGTCTACTTCCTTGTGCAGAGGATGGAGATCTACTGAGGTTTTAAATAAGGCAGTGACGGGGACAAATGAAGATAACTGGTTAGAAGAAAGATTGGAGGAAGGTTAAGATCAGAAGCATAAAATCAGTTGGGATATTTTGGAAAAGTCCCAGCCTGATCTGATGAACCTTCCGAGCAGGGAGCTAGGGAATGCAACCCAGGGATCTCCTTAATTCTGTAGGCCCTGCCTGCATGATGGTGAAATCTACAATGCCAACTGGAATAACTAATATCTTTGGCCTCCATGATCTTGGGGTTTTGCTCTGGTTGTCCATATGGCTTTTACAGGAGGACCAGTGGAAGGTATGGTTCTTCATTATTTAGAGGGCAAAGCTGGAGGCAGGGAAAGAGGGCTGGTTGATCCAAAGATCTCTCAGGCTAATGAAATGCCCTTTGCTGGGTAGAGTGATGGGTCTGCATCCTGACTCAGCCTCTTACTAATTCTGAGCTGTGGTCAAGCCACTAACACATTCCAAACATCATGGTTTTTGTTTGTACTTCATACATGTAATAATGTCTGCATTAGCTACCTCACATGGTACTGTAAAAATCCAACAAGAGTGTGTGAACTATAAAGAGACTATAATCATTGTCACATCACAGAATTCTTGATACTGAGATAGGGGAACATTTGATATAGGGAGAAACTACATAAGAGGAAAGACATATTTCCCTCTAAGGAAGTCACTGTCTGCTGCCTTGCTAGTTAGTAAATTTTTGACATTGTTAATTATTTATCATCATCATCATAATAATTATTATTAATTTAAGAAGGAATAGAAATGGAACTATCTTGAAGATTGTGTTCACACTGATTACTGTGCACTGCCCTAAACCAGAGCCTTCAGAACTTGGGTGGTCCCATACAAAGCTGAAAAGTTAATGAAAAGATGAGAGAAGGGCAGTAAGATTCTCATCCCTGAAGAAAAGGGGAGATGGCTTTCAAACTGTAGTTCAAATAGGTTTTTTAAAGTTTAATGACAACTCTGTTTGAAAGCATTAGCAGCTTCTAAGGTTCCCTGAAAAGGGTTTTCCTTTAAGATTGGCTTGATTATAGGTTTACATCCTGACTTCTTTCTATATGAAGAACCAGTTTATCTAGAATTCCACAAATGCCCCCTCCCAAAGGAAGAGGTGTGTGCTGCAAGCTCTGGAAGGCTGGAGATAGACAGAATGGGGATGCTGTAGTAAGAGGGCTTTTAGGCTAAAGGGAGGAAGGAAAACTTTGAAAACACAACTAGTGAGCACCAACTGGTCTAGAGGGTGAAGGGCATGAAAATGTGTATGGAAGGGGTATTTACTGAGTGCTTGCTGTGTGCCAAAACTTGTTTTTGATTTCAATTTTACAGTGTCACAGTTTGAGGAACTATGCATTTTTTTTCTAAAAGGCAATGGGAATTCATGGGAAGGTCTTCCTTTAAGAGTGGTGTAGGACTTCCAGTCAAGATAGTGGCACAGGTAAACATGGCTCACCTCCACATACAGCCACATCAAAATTACAACTAAAATATAGAACCACTGTCCCTCAGAACCATCATGTATCAAGCTGAGTGGAAATCTGACAACTACAGAATTAAAGAAACCACATCTATCCAGACTGGTAGGAGGGGTGAAGTAGCAAAACAGGTTGGTCTCTCATACACTTGAGATGGTCTTGATATATACACTTGATAAAAATTCAGGGGGAGGAAATATCTCAGGAGCAAGGAGTCCCAGCCCCACACCAGGTACACCACCCCAAGATTGTAGCGCCAGGAAGATAAGTCCCCATAACTTCTGGATGCAAAAACCAATGGGAATTAAGCTTGTGGAGGAAACTTCTGGAGTCCCCAGCAGTTCTTTTTAAAGAAGCCACACACACTGACTTAATCAGGTTCATTTCCTCTGAGCTCCAGCACTGGGGGAGCAGTTTGAAAGGTACTAGTGACATACAGGGAGAAATTAAAGTGTCTCTCACCAAGGTGAGAACTGAGGGACAGCTTTCTCCCAGACAGAAAGATAAGCAGAGGCCATTGACCCTTTTCTGGACTCTCCATCCACAGAATCAAAGAGCCTGCAGGAGGGTACTATATCCAAGATTCCATCAGCTTGGCTAAAACTGTTTGATCTGCCCTGGAGATCTTCTGAGGTCCTGTCCCACCCAACTTATGAGTCCACCCAAGGTGCTTTTTCATATGAATGTCTGGTCTTGGCTCATGCTTCACAACTTTGTAAATCCTCTCAAACAAGCAAGTCAGCCTCAATGACCTGCAACTCATATACCTCTAGCTAAGTACATCCAGGCCAGGCATTAGCAGGAACCAGCTTAGATTCATAGTCTGGCTTCACCTGGCAATCTCCAGGCCCAGCATAATTAGCAGCCATCTCAGATTGCTTATTGCTCAGGCAGGGTGGCCCTAGGCAAAACACAGGTGGGGGCTGATCATGGTCTGCATCATCTAGGAAACCACAGAGCCTACACACCTAGTGGACAGCTACAGACCATGTCAAAGCACCACCACCCTGTCCCCACACAGCTGATCCTCCATAGAGGGCAGAGGTTGGTGGTCAGTGGTCATAGCCAATCCTTGCAGCTGACTGGCCTTGGTAAATTCATCCCATTGACTTTCCAACAACAACCAAGACTCAACTAGAAGTGGAGAGTGTCCTCAGACCACATGAAGGGCAAACTTCAAGTATGAGGCTTGGGTGAGAGGGGACACTGTGCCATTGGATCCTACAGGACCGTTTACTGAATTAGGCCATGCTACAAAACAAGGACTCATAGCAGTTCTACCTAATACATAGAAACAAACACAGGGAGGCTGCCAAAATGAGGAGACAAAGAAACACAGCCCAAATGAAAGAATAGATCAAAACTGCAGAAAAAGAACTAAACAAAATGGAGATAAGCACTCTATCAGATGCACTCTTCAAATTACTGGTTATAAGGATGCTCAAAAAACTTAGTGAGGACCTCAACAGCATAAAAAAATCCAGTAATAAATGTGGCATACACTGATTGAAATAAAGAATAATTTACAGAGAAACAACAGTAGAGCAGTTGAAGCTGAGAATGAAATCAATGATTTGGAACATAAAGAAGCAAAAACCAACCAATCAGAACAATAAAAAAATAAGAATCCAAAAGAATTAGGATAGTATTAACAGCCTCTGTGACAACTTCAAGTGGTCCAACATTTACATTATAGGGTACAAGAAGGATAAGAGAAGAAGCAAGAAATTGGAAATCTATTTGAAATAATAATGAAAAAACCTCCCTGACTTGGTGAAGGAAATAGATGTGCAAGTCCAGGAAGCAAAGAGAATCCCAAACAAGAGAGATGCAAAGAGGCCCACTCTAAGACACATCATAATTAAAATGCTAAAGATTAAAGAGAAGGAGAGAATCTTAAAAGCAGCAAGAGAAAAACAGTTAGTTACCTACAAAGGAATTCCCATAAGACTGTCAGCTAATTTCTCAAAAGAAACATTGCAGGCTAGAAAGGATTGGCAAGAAATATTCAAAGTCATGAAAAGCAAGGACATAGAGCCAATTTTGCTCTACCCAGCAAACTTATCATTTAAAGTTGACGGGCAAAGAGCTTCCCAGACAAGAAAAAAACTAAAGGATTTCATCATCATCAAACCTTTATTATGTGAAATGTTAAAGGGACTTATTTGAGAAAAAGAAAAAGATCAAAACTATGAGCAAAAGTGACAATAAATACATATCTATTAACCTGTGAATCTGAAAAACAAACTAAACAAATAAGAAGAGAAACAGAATTATGAATATAGAGAGCATTTTGATGGTTGCCAGATGCAAGGGGAGTGTGTTGGAATACCTGAAGAGGTGAGGGGATTAAAAAGTACAAATAGATAATTACAGATAGCCATAGGGATGTAAAGTACAGTATAGGAATGGATTAGCCAAAGAAATTATGCACATGACCCATGAATATAGACAAAGTTGTGGGTATTGACTTAGGGAGGCAGAGTGATGGGTGAAGTAGGGCAAACAGAGAAAAAATGCAAAAACTGTAACACTACAATAAATAAAACATAATTAAAAGTAAAATTAGAATTCTGGTCAAGATAGAGGTGTAGGTAGACATGCCTCACCTACACAACCATAGGAAGAATTATAACCAGATTCAAAACTAATAACACCTGGAACCATCAGAAAATTGAGCTATAGGGAAGTGGGAAACCAAGGATTTAAAGAAGCAAAATTCATCCTTACAAGTAGGAGGGTCGGAGACACAGAGACAGGAGGAGAGTTGGTGTGGCATGGAGAGGAAGTGGTGGTGGTGGCATAATGATCGGTCACATATGGTGGATAAAAATGAGAAGAAATATCTTGGGAGCAAGTGATCACAGCTCCAAGCTAGAGCACATAGCCCAGGCTCTTAGTTATTGGAAGATAAATCCCCATTACCTCTGGCTGTGGAAACCAGTGGGGTTTAGGAGGGTGGAAGACACTGCTGGATTTTCACTGCTTAAAGGGCTCCTACAGACTTCGACGTATGCAAACTCATCCACTCTGGGTTTCCCCACCAGGGCAGCAGCTGAAAGGGATCCAGTAACATATGGGAAGTAGGTGAAGTGAGTGAAAATGGGATAAGTGAGGGACAAATCTCCAGAAGCCAAGGCAACATTGTCACTTTTCTGAGTCTTCTGCCCCCATCTCACAGAGCCAATAAGCAATGAAGTAGGTGGTCCTGCTCTGGCAACTACCTAAGGCTCTGCCCCCCACAATTTACAGGTGCCTTTTCTACAATAGGCCATGCTACTAAGACAGGAAGTCAAAGCAGCTCTACTTAACACACAGGAACAAACACAGGGAGGCTGCCAGATTGAGGAGACAAAGAAATATGGCTCAAATTAAAGAATAGAATAAAATCCCAGAAGGAGAACTAAACAAAATGGACATAGCCAACCTATCAGATGCAGAGTTAAAAACTCTTGTGATCAGGATGCTCAGAAAACTCATTGAGTATGGCAAAAACATACTGAGGTTTGAAGGCCTTTTCAATGTCTTCAGAGTTCTATGGTTGCAACTAAAATCTATCTTGGCTGCGTATTTATTCAACGTGGGCTTCACAAGGATAGTCTTTGCAATGCAGAAGTATATTCTATGGCTTTGTATTGGCCATCTGATCTGGCAATTGTGGCACACTAGTTTTCTATGGTTTTATAGCCCTCTGAATTACAGCATCATGGAGGAGTGCCTCCATGGCCAGGAGAGAAGTGCTATCAGTAATACTGTGGAGAAAATTCAGGTATCAGCTGACAGGACACTAGTTTAATCATAAGTATAAGAACCCAACATTTCAGTAATATGCCATCACTTTCCACATCCTTAACTTTAACGTATAGCTTGGATTACAGATGGAAGCAATGTTGGTGCCATGACTGAGGTGATATAATGACAATTACTATGCCAGTTTACTAGACAGTCAGAAAGCTTCTGGAAGGCAGAGATTTTTTATTTGGTCCATTCAGTGCTGTATTCCCAGAACCAAGAAAAGTGGCACATAATAGTTCATTACTTGAATGATATATGATAAATAAATAAAAGTAAGAATAAAAATAATTAAAAATAAAATGTACATATCTGTCTTGTGGGTGCTGAAAACATTCTTAATCTGGGTGATGGAAATACACACACACGTGTGTGTGTGTGCATGTGTTAAAATTCATCAAACTGTGCTCTTTTTTAAAAATCTTTTTTTATATATACTTTTTAATTTTTATTTATTTATCTTTAGAGGGGAAGGGAAGGAGAGAGGGAGAGAAACATCAATGTATGGTTGCCTCTCATGAGTCTCCCGCTGGGAACTGGCCTGCAACCTAGGCATGTGCCCTGACTGGGAATCGAACTGCAGTCGTGTGGTTCACAGGCCCACGCTCAATCCACTGAGCTATGCTAGCCAGGGCTCAAACTGTGCTCTTAAGCCTGGCGCAATGTATTGTATCTAAATAAAAACCAGTTAAATAATTCAAAAACCAAAAAAAATAAATAAAGGGTGGCATGCATATAGTCCTATAGAGCTCTCCCAGGCTGACTCGCAGAGATGGATTTGGGGCAGGGGAGGTAAAGGTTAGGAGCAGGAGCAGTGACAATGGTAGGGAGGACCAGAAGGAGTCCTCTAAGTAGAACAGTGGTGGGGGAGAAGGATCAGATTTGGAAAACAGTTTGGCAGCAAAAGTGAAAAGAGTTGGTCTTTGAGAAAGCAGTGCCAATAGTTTTATTCCCTGTAACCCCAGGCTCCAGCACTTCTGAGATGCTCAAGCTCATGGTCTTAGAATGTTTGTTAATTAATTGTGTCATTCACTGTATATTCCAAAGGAAATTTTCACTGTTTAACTTATTCAGAAATGTGGACCAAAATTCAGCCATAGATGTTTATCACAGTATCATTTTTAATTGCAAAATTATGTACAAATAGTGGAAACTTCTTACATTGAATGGAATGTTTGTGATGATTAAAATAATGTTTTCAATAAATAATGACATAAAAACTTCTAACATAATGTTAAGTGTAAACATAATATAGCTACATACAAATGGTATGCTCTTGAATGAGTTAAAAATGTACACAGAATAAAAACAAGGGAAGAAAATATATTCACATGTTAATCATAGTTATTTTGAGGTGTAAGATTAGGCTATTGTTAATTTTTCTCATCTACATTTTAATATTTTTCCAATTTTATACTATAAAGTAGAAGTTTTCAAATCAGAAGAGTAAAAATCATTTTGGAAGAAAAAAATCCAAAAGGATACCACTTACAGATTCAGTACACTGTGTTCAAATGTCAGCTCTGCCTTATGACTTAGGCAAGTCACTTAACCTACCTCTGTGATCTATAGTTTCCTCATCTGTAAAGTAAGCATAATAACATCTGCTTTATAATTATAGCACTATTGTAAATGTCAAACAAAATAATGGACATGGAAGTGCTTTGTTATTAGTAAGTTGCTTCAGTAATATATGAGGTGCTGGTTATTGCTATGTTCCTTCCCTTCATGGGGACACATTAGTGGCTGTTAGAGGGCCCACCAGCAGAGTGCGGGTAGCTGGAAACCCAGTCTAGAGGAGAGGAGGAGCTTATCCCAGTTTGAGTCTATTTTGCCTGAATGAAGACTATCAAGTCTAATCAAAGATAATTTATTGTGTTGAAGAGAGAGAGTGAGGACACTCCAGGAAGGTTATGGAAAGTTTAAGACATTGGTAAAGGGGACCTGAGTCCTGGCAAGCTTGATGGAATTCTACTTCCCATTTTCAGTCTGTCTGCAAGGCTGGATTCTCCTTTGAGTGCATGACTCCTGTCTTGATAATATTGGATTACTCTGGGCCTCAAGATCCTCTTTGGTAAATAAAGGCTTATAAGAGCTGGTCCTTACCCCTCTCCATTTCCGGTACTTTTTCCCATATTCCGTGGGTATCATGTGAAATTATTCCTCTTTTACATACAGTCCCATAATAGTCACTGTTAATGATACAAGTAAAAGGGGTAAAGGGTGTGAAAAGTACACACATGAAGAGGGGCAGGGGATGGGCAAGCCATTAGATGATATTGTATTGCAACAAGTTATATATATATATATATATATATAATTGAGTCTGTGTGAAGTGTTAAGTTCTTGAGTTTCATACTGATAGTTCAGAAGCATGGGGATAGGTCCCTCCTACTTAGGGAGAAATAACAAAGGCATGATCACTTTCTAATTGCCAAGAATGTATCACAGGGAGTGAGAAGCCAGGAGATCTTAGGAGGCAGATGACAACTGGGATGATGAGGGAACAACAGGTAGCTGGATGAGGTTTCCTAAGCTGGGGTTGAGCAGAAAGGACTGGTATAAAGATAGAATTAGGACACAATAAGTAGACAGCTTCCTCCAGTTTGGAAGCTTCTAGTTGAGTTATCTGAGAAAAGTCACTTAACTCAAATAAGCCTTTGTTTCCCCCATTTTAAAAATGAGGCTAATAAAATTTTATAAACTGTTGGGATGATTAAATGAGTAAAAGGAGAGGATGTTCCAGGCCTATAGTAAGTATTCAGAAAATATTAATTTCCTCTCCTCTCCTTCTCTCTCTCTCTCTCTCTTACAAGGCAGATATTGTCCAGTGGTTGAAAACTGGTGGCCTATTAGACTGATCTGTTCCATAGATATTATTTTGTCACAGAATTATGGCTTATACTATATTTTAAAAATATTTGAATTAGTACATTTCATAGAACTCCTTAGATTTCTGGCTTCTCTTAAAAATCAGATCTGGCCACAAGGGGCCAATATTACCTTGGCACCTACTTGCTGGCACTGAGTCAGGACTGTTCTTGTGGGTGGGGCTACATTTCCCACTACTTCACAGTCCCATAACTCCCTACTGAATTCCAACTATGAGGCAAGTGTCAGCTGAAATCTATTGTGTTTGCACTGTTTTTTGTTTTTAAATTAAGAGTTGAGTGAAAAATTTTTACAGCAAAAGAAATTTTATAGCAAAAGTAGAAAAACAAAATATTGGCCAAAAATAGCAAAAGTTTCAAAAACAAAAACAAGAAAGAACAGAAAGACATCATATTTCTTTGGGGAAGTGAAGAAAATACCTATATGTTTAACCCACAGACAAAGCATGACTGTGAAGAATACACTTGGCTTCCTTCTCTTGTTTATGTTACCTTCCTGGACTTTGTAGACATTTGAGTTTATTGCTCTTTGGCTGGGCCACTTGCCATTATCAGTATGTGCATATGGAAAATATCAATCCCTTTTTGTAATTTCATCTTTCCTTGGAGGGAAAATTCAGCCAGAACTGAAGAAAGCCACATATGCTACAATGGCGGTTGACATGAAGTTCACTGAGTAGGCTGCTGGACAAAACTTGTAAAAAATATGAATATATGTCAATTTATCATGAGGGCATATACTTTTTGGTCTTAGAAACAGTAGGCACTTCAAGAGCTTCCTGGTTGAAGGAGAAGAGAGAGAGAAAGGTACTGAAAGTGTATTTGAAGAAATAATGCCCAAGACTTTGTCCAGGCTAGTGAAGGAAAAAGACACACAAATCTAAGAAACACAGAAAATCCTAAACAGCATGAACCCAAAGAAGTTCACATAAAAACATATCATAATTAAAATGGGAAAGATTCAAAAGCAAAGAGAGAATCGTAAAAGCAGCATGAGAAAGACAGTTGGTTACCTACAAGGAGCTCCCATAAGACTATCAGCTAGCCAATTGCTCTAAAGAAACTTTGCAGGCCAGAAGGCATTGTCAAGAAACATTCAAAGTGATGAAAAGCAGGGGCATACAACCAAGACTACCTTAATGAGCAAAGCTATCATTTAAAATTGAAGGAGAAATAAAGCTAAAGGAGTTCATTACTACTAAACCAGTGTTATAAGAAACATCAAATGTACTTCCACTTGTGGTAGAAGATCCAAGATGGCTTCAGAGTAGCTGGTAGCTTTGTCTACTTGCTCCCAGACCTGGGACTTATCTTGTAGTTGGGCCACAGAGCAACCAACTCTAAAGTCCAGTGGAGAGTGAGTGAGAGCATGTGTGAATGAGTGTGTGTGTGGACAAGAGTACTGGGAGTGTGATGTGTGAATGGTAAGAGCCTACACACCTGCAGGGCACTTGACATCATAGGGCCTGGGCTTTCCTAGCAGAACAACTGCCACTGCCACAGCCCAGCCCATCACTTCTGGCTGTACAGATTCTGGGTGGCTGTGGAGGGATTTGAGAGCTGTGAGCCCCAGGAACAGAGAGAGAGGAGGAGGCCCACCTGAGGCTGAGAGCCACTGGAGGGAGCAGCCAGTGTGGCAAGTGTAGTAAGTACACCCTACTGCCATTGACTCGTGTTATAGTATTGTTGTCATGCCCTTCCCAGTACCATCCTGGAAAACTCCAGAAAAAAACTCTATCTAAAACTGTTGCAGGCTCTGACAGGCTGTGATCAGCCCTGACTGAAAGAGACAGTGATTTTTGGGGAGGGGGAACACATGGAGAACAGGACAGCAGGGCTTGGGTTGCAGTGTGGGGGCCACACAGAAACTCTTAAAAGAGGAGCTGAGGTGAGACTTGAGACTTGTCATGGACCTAGTGCTTGCCTGCTCATGCATGCATGTACAGATGCTCTGCATACAAAGAGCTCTAAGGAATAGAGTCACACTGAAGGGATTGTGGGACGCAACCTAGCCCAGCTGGTGAGAAGGGGAACACTCAGAGTGAAGAATTTGGGCTGAGTCTCCAGCAAGATAATGGCAGGCTAGGGACTGGATGGCCAGGAGCTGAAAGCTCGAGACTGGCTGCAGCCGGGTAAGTTTTCTTACAGACAGGTGAGCCCAACCCCTACCTGTGGGATTACGGGCTATGAAAATCAGTGAGGCCAGTTTCAGGAGCCATCTGGTGGGTGCATTTCCACAGGGAAAAGAAGAAAAAAGCTCTGAAAGGGCGCTTTTACCAGATAGTACAAGCTATACTGTTCCTCAGGATCAGGGTCAAGAGATTAGAGACAGGCACAACAAGGGGTGCCTAGGGCTCCACACAGCCTCCTCACCTAGACAGAGCTGCTCTCTCTGTCAAGCAGAATAGAGGTGCCCCTTTTACACTGATAGACCCCTAACAGAGAATGGACAGCTAATTCAGCAGAAACCATACATAATTGGAAAGAATCTGGGACAGACCAAGACAGGTGGCGGTGGGGCTGGGAAACACTTTCACCATCTTCCCTGAAGACTGAACAGTGCTCCTCCAGTGTAGCACAGGGTTTCCACCCTCCAAATTGCACCAGAGACCCCTTCTGAAGGCAAGTGGAGAAGGTACTGGAAGTCCTCGTAGTGCACTAATTGAACCACTCCTTGGCCCAGGGCTGATGGAAAACTGGCAGGGCAGAGCATCAGGGAACAGCCAAATCTGAAACAGATAACCACAGACTGTGGATCACTTGTAGTCTTGAACAGATTGCCTAAAAACATACTAGGACACCATCTGCCATTACCAGGGCAGATCAAAAAAAAAGAGAACACAGTGGTAAACAACGGATTCTATTGAGATGAATTCCACCATGGTCTTCTTTATGATTTGTGTTGTTTCCTCTCCTGCATAGCTTTTTAACACTCATTTCTTTTCCTTCAAGTTTGTGCCTGCTATTTCACTAGTTTTTTATATTTTAGTTTATTTCCAAACTCATATTTTGCTTCTCCCTTCTTTTACTCAATTTTATCTCCTTCCTTCCTCTTATTTTTCTTTAAAAATTTTTCTCTTGCCATGACTTGTTTCTATTTTATACTCTTACTATTGCCCCCCAGCATCTCAAAACCACTTTTGTCGTTAGTCATCTTACATTTTTTTCCATTATTGAAATACTTTTATTCTCTCTTCACCTTTATCAATCTTTGCTCATTTGTTGTTGATATGGTGGTTGTTCAGGCATTTTTGAAATTTTATTTCTAGATCTTCACTATTTTTGTATTTCAAATCTCAAATTTTAATGTTCCCTTACCCTATTTCATTTTCCCTCCCTCTTCACTTGCCTTTTTTCATTTAAACTTTTAACTTTTATTGATCTTAGCTTGGTTTTCACTCCTCACTTTTAGTATTTCTTCTCCTTCTATCCACTCAAAATCACTTTTATTTTCTCTAGACCAGGGGTGTACAACATTTTGATGTCTTTGGGCCACACTGGAAGAAGAAAAGTTGTCTTAGGCCACACATTACACAAATACTAATGAAAACTGATGAGCAAGAAAAGAAACGTTTCAAGTAAATTTATGATTTTGTGTTGGGCTGCATTCATAGTCACCTTGGGGTGCTTGTGGCTCATGAGCAAGGGGTTGGGCATCCCTGCAGCATCTTATAAGCTTTTATTTCTTTCTCTTTTGCTCCCTATTCCCATTTCACCTATATTAACCTTTCCTCTTCTTTTGCTAATATTGCTGTGGTAGACCTTTTTCTCGAATTTGGTTCCTACTTTTTTTACTATATTTTTTTTCAAAAATATTCTAAACCTACTACTATACTCTCCCCTTTTCTTACTCCATCCTGCCTTCTTCCTTCTTGTTGTCATTTGTAATGTAAAATTTTTATTATTTACTTCTTTGCCTTATTTCTATTCCCTGCTCTTTTTTTTTAGAAAACTAATAGTTAAAAAAATATTTTTTAAATGGCATTTTATAGTCAGTATTATTTTGTATTAGATTCAGGTGTACAGCATAGTGGCTAGACACTCATACGCTTTACAGGCTGGTCCTTCTCATATATCCAGTACCCACTTAGCACTATACATAGTTATTACAGTATTATTGACAATATTTTCTTTTTTTTAATTTAATTTTTTATTTAACTTTTGTTCAAGTACAGTTTTCTTTCTTGTATTCCCAGCCCTGCACCCCCGCAGTGCTCCCCACCCCCTTCCATCTCTGCCCCCCATCTTAGTTATTGTCCATGTGTCCTTCATACTTATTCATGTGAGTCCATCCCCTTTTACTCTGTGCTTCTCTCCCCTCTACCCTCTAGACCCTGTCAGCACGTTCTGTATTTCAGTGTCTTTGGTTACATTTTGCTTGCTTGTTTGTTTTGTTGTTTAGATTCCTGTTAAAGGTGATATCATATGGTATTTGTCTTTCACTGCCTGGCTTATTTTGCTCAGCATAATGCTTTCCAGTTCCATCCATGATGTTGCAAAGGGTAGGAGCTCCTTCTTCCTTTCTGCAGCATAGAATTCCATTGATCCAGTCATCGACCGATGGGCATTTAGGTTGCTATGATGGATTTTATATCCCACTATTCCCTACTCTTATTTCTCCTCCCTCAACCCTTTCAAAATAATTTTTCTTTCAGTTAGTTATCGCATATTCATTTTTTCTTTTCTATAGTAATCTCAATCTCTTTGCATCCATATTACTGCTTGTTCATTTGTTATTGATAGTGTGGTTGTGGTTATTTCTGTAGGTGTGGGTTTGTGTCCTGGGTTGTTTGGTTTTGTCTGGCAGCCTTTGTACGACAGCATACAAGATATGGTGGATGGTGTGGCTCTCAATCAGCCAGCCAGAGGTGGGGGACCCACCAAAGGACGATCCAACAACAACCAAAACCCAACTACAACCGAGAGCCCACAAAAATGGCATGAAGGGCATCCAAAGAGCATGGTTTTCTCAGACCATAAGGGCTTGAGACTAGAAACCAACCTCAAGGAAGAAACTCAAAAACACTCAAACTCATGATTGAATAGCACACTATTAAACAATGAGTGGGTCAAAAACAAGATTAAGGAAGAAATCAAAAAGTTTCTGGAAACAAATAAGAATGAATCACAATAATCCAAAAACTAATGGGAAACAGTGAAGGCAGTCTTGACAGGGAAGTTCATAGTGATGCAGGCCTACCTAAAAAAGACAGAAACATTTCAAATAAAAAACTTAATCCCACATCTACAAGAACTGGAGGAACAGCAACAAAGATGGCCAAGAACTAGAAGAAGGAGGGAAATAACCAAGATCAGAGCAGAATTAAAGGACATAGAGACTAAAAGCACAATTCTAAGGATCAATAAATCCAGGAGCTGGTTCCTTTGTTTATCTAAAAGACAAAAAAAAATGGCAAGCCTTTAAGACTTCAGACTATTCAAGGAAAAAAGAGGGAGGGCTCAAATAAACACAATCAGAAATGAAAGAGGAGAGATTACAACTGACACCACAGAAATACAAAGGATTGCAAGAAATTACTATGAAGAACTATATGCCAAGAAATTTGAAAACCTAGATGAAATGGACAAATTTCTATAAAAATATAATCTTCCAAAACTCAATGAAAAAGAAGCAGAAAACCTGAACAGGTCAATAACAGAAGATGAAATTGAAGAAGTAATAAAAAAACTCCCATCGCACAAAAGCCCTGGACCAGATGGTTTCACAGGAGAATTCTACAAGGCTTTTAAGGAAGAACTAACCCTGATTCTTCACAGACTATTTCAAAAAATCCAAAAGGAGGGAAAACTCCCCAACTCTTTTTATGAAGCCAGCATCATACTAATTCCAAAACCAGATAGAGACACAACAAAGAAAGAAAACTATAGGCCAATATCACAAATGAATATAGATGCTAAAATCCTCAACAAAATGTTGGCAACCACATCCAGGAATACCTTAAAATTATCATACACCATGGCCAAATGGGATTTATCCCAGGGATGCAAGGATGGTACAGTATTCACAGATCAATGAACATAATATATCACATAAACAAAACAAGAGACAAAAATCACATGATCATGGCAATAAATGCAGAAAAAGTATTTGATAAGGTATGGTGCCCATTTATGATAAAAGCACTCAGCATAGTGGGAATAGAGGCAGCATTCCTCAACATAATAAAAGCCATATACCAAAGACCTACAGCTTACATCATAGTCAATGGGTAAAAACTTTGAGTTTACCCCCTAAGATCAAGAACAAGACAAGGATGTCTGTTCTCAGAACACCTGTACTCAGAAAATTACACAACACAGAAAAAAGACATTAAGGAAGACATAAACCAATGGAAACATGTACCAATCTCATGAATTGGAAGAATTAACATCATCAAAATGTCCAAAGTGATTTATGGATTCAATGCAATTTCTATTAAAACACAAGGGCATATTTCACAGATATAGTGCAAACATCTCAAAAATTTACATGGAACCATAAACAACCTCGAATAGCTACAGCAATTTTGAGAAAGAATAACAAAGTAGGAGGGATCACAATACCTGATATCAAACTGTATTACAAGGCCACTGAAATCAAAACAGCCTGGTATTGGCATAGGAACAGACTCATAGATCAATAGAATAGAATAGAAAGCCCAGAAACAAACCCAAGTCTCTATGGTCAATTAATATTTGACAAAGGGGGAAGAACCATAAAATGGAGTAAAAATAGCCTCTTCAACAAATGGTGTTGGGAGATTTGGACAGCTACATGCAAAAAAAAAAAATGACAGTAGATCACCAACTTACACCATACACAAAAATAAATTCAAGGTGGATACAAGATTGAAATATAAGTCATGACACCATAAAAGTCTTAGAAGAGAACATAGTCAGAAAAATCTCAGATATTCCATGCAGCAGTATTTTCATCAATATGTCCCCCTAGAACAAGGGACATAAAGGAAAGAATAAACAAATGAGACCTCATCAAATTAAAAGCTTCCGCATGTCTGAAGAAAACAGCATTAAAATGAAAAGAGAACCAACTATATGGGAAAACATATTTGACAATGATACCTCAGACAAGGGTTTGATCTCTAAAATATATAAACAACTCCCATGATCCAGTCCAGGAAGACAAGCAACCCAATTAAAAAACGAACAAAAGACTCAAGTGACACTTTTCCAAGGATGACATACAGAAGGTCCAGAGACATATGAAAAAATGCTCAGCATCAGTAGCCATCAGAGAGATGTGAATTAAAACCACAATGAATATCACTTTACACTGATGAGAATTGCCATCATAAACAAATCAACAAACATCAAGTGTTGGAGAGGATGTGGAGAAAAGAAAACCCTAGTACATGGTTGGTGGGAATGCAGACTGGTGCAGCCACTGTGGAAAACAGTGTGGAATTTCCTCAGAAAACTAAAAGTGGAACTGCCTTTTGTCCTTGTAATTCCACTGCTGGGATTATATCCTAAGAACCCTGAAACACCAAGTCAAAAAAACCTATGAACCTCAGGGGTCATGGCAGCACAATTTACAATAGCCAAGTGCTGGAAACAACCTTAGTGTCCATCAGTAAATGAGGGGATCAAAAAACTATGGTACATTTACATGATGAAATGGTTCATAGTAGAAAGAAAGAAGGAGCTCCTACCCTTTGCAATAGCATGGATGGAACTGGCGAACGTTATGCTAAGTGAAATAAGCCAGGCAGTGAGAGACAAATACCATATCATCTCAGCTGTAACTAGAACATAATCAACAAAACAAACAAGCAAGCAAAATATAACTAGAAACACTGAAATGAATAATAATCTGACAGTAACCAGAGGAAAGGTGGGAAGGATAAATGGGGAGAAAGGGGAGAAGGGTTTTCAGAAACAATTATAAGAGACACATGGACAAAAGCATGGGGGACTGGAATCAGGGAAGGGTGGTGGGGATGGCTGGGATGGGAGGGAATGGTGAGGGGAATGCAGGTAACTGTATTGAACAACAATAAAATAAACAAAATAATTTTTTAAAAGAGGTAAAAAGTAATGATAAAGTGATCAATCCAAGAAAAAGATATAACCTTTGTAAACATTTATGCATCCAACATTAGAGCTCCTAAATATGTAAAGCAAATTCTTGATAGAAATAAAATAAAATGGAAAGAAATACAGTCATAGTCAAGGATTTTAAAACCCTATGACATCAATTATTTCATCTTCTAGACAGGAAAAAAAAGATGGCCTTAAATGGCACACATGATCAGACAGATTTAATTGATATCAGAGTATTTCACCCCAAGCAAGAATATACATTCATATCAAGTTCACATGAAATGTATTTTAGGATAGGCCGCATGGTAGAACACATACAAGTCTTAATAAATTTAAGAAGATTGCAATCACATCAAACATCTTTTCTGACCACAATGTTATGAAACTAGAAATAAATCCCAAGAAGAAAAAGTGAAAAAAAAACCCATAAAGACATGGAGGCTAAATATCATGCTACTAACCAATAAATGAGTTTACTATGAGATCAAGAAAGAAATCAAAAGATACCTCCAAACAGTGTACTAGGCTTCCCCTTCCCCATTACCACACCAGCACTTGTTTGTTGATTTGGTTATGGTGGCCATTCTGGCTGGTGTGAAGTGGTATTTCATTGTGATTTTAATTTGGATCTCTCTGATGGCTAGTGATGTTGAGCATCCTTTCATGTGTCTTTGGGCCCTCTGTACGTCCTCTTTGGAGAAGTGTTTGTTCAAGTATTTTGCCCATTTTTTAAAAGATTTTATTTATTTATCTTTAGAGGGGAGGGGAAAAAGAGAGGGAGAGAAATATCAATGTAGGGTTGACTCTCATGTGTCCCCTTGTGGGACCTGGCCAGGTATGTGCCCAGACTGGGAATGGAACCATGATCCTCTGGTTCACAGGCCCATGCTGAATCCACTGAGCTACACCAGCCAGGGCCCATATTTTAATTGGGTTTTATGTCTTCCTGGAGTAAAGTCATGTGAGTTCTTTATACATTTTGGAACTCAAACTCTTGTCTGAGTTATCATTGGCAAAAACATTTTCTCATATGGTTGGATCTCTTTTTATTTTGCTGATGTTTTCTTTAGCCATGTGGAATCTTTTTATTTTGATGCAGTCCCATTTATTCTTTCCTTTATGTGCCTTGCTCTAGGGGACATATCAGTGAAAATAAACCTGCATCAAATATTTGAGATTTTCCTGCCTATGTTCTCCTGTAGAACTATGGTACATTTACACAATGGAACACTTACACTTTCTATTTACACAATGGAAAGAAAGAAGTAGCTCCTATCCTTTACAACAGCATGGATCAATCTGGAGAGCATTATGCTAAATGAAATAAGCCAGGTGGTGAAAGACATATAGCGTAAGATCTCACCTGTAAGTGGAACCTAATCAACAAAACAAACAAGCAACCAATATATGACCAGAGACATTGAAATAAAGAACCAACCAGCATTAACCAGAGGGGATGAGTGAGGGGTATAATGGGGGAAAGAAGGGGAAGGGTAATCAAAGAATATGTACAGGGACCCATGGACAAAGTCAAAATGAGGTTAGGATTGAGGATGGGAAGTGGGGTTGTGTGTGGTGGGGACAGTGGTGCAGGGGAAATGGAGACAACTGTACTTGAAAGACAATAAGAAAAGGTATGTAGGAAAAACAGAAAATGAAAATACAACTCTAAATTTATGGGACACAGGTAAAACAGTCCTAAGAGGGATATTCATAGCATTACAGGTTTACCTCAAGAAACAAAAAAATAAAATCTCAAATAAACAATTTAACTGTACACTTAAAGAAACTGGAATAAAACAGCAACATACAAAGTCCAAAGTGAGTAGGAGAAAGGACATAATGAAGATCACAGCAGAAATAAATGAAATAGAGTCTAAAATACATGAAAGATTAATGAAAGCAAGAGATATTTCTTTGAAAAATAAACAAGGTTGACAAATCTTTAAGCATAACTTATCAAGAAAAAAAGGAGGACCCAAATAAATGAAATCAGAAATGAAAAAGAAGTAACACCTGACACTAAAAAATACAGAGTATTGTAAGAAAATATTACAGACAATTATATGTCAACAAATTTGGACAACCTGAACAAAGATAAATTCCTAGAAACATACAATCTTCCAAGGGAAGATTCAGAGAATTTGGACAGACAGGTTACAAATAGTGAAAATGAAACAATATTAAAAAAAGTCTCAACAAACAGAAATTCTGGACTGGATGGCTTCCCAGGTGAATTCTAACAAACATTCAAGGAAGAACTAACACATCCCATTTTCAAACTGTTCCAAAAATTCAAGAGGAGAGAAAATTTCCAAGTTCATATTACAAAGCCTACATTACCCTAATTCCAAAACTAGATAAAGACACTACAAAAAAAGGAAGTTATAGTCCCATATCCCTGATTAACATAGATGTTGAAATCCCCAACAAACATTAGCATAGTGGATCCAACAATACATTAAAAAGATCATAAACAATGATCAAGTGGGCTTTATTCTGGGAATGCAAGCTTGGTACAATATCCACAAATCTATAAATGTGCTACACCACATAAACAAAGTGAAAGATGAAAACCTCATGATCATACAAATAGATGTAGACAAAGCATTTGATAAAATTCAGCACTGATTTTTGATGAAAAGCTCTCAGCAAAGTGGGAATAGAGTGACCATATACCTCAATATAATATAGGCCTTATGTAACAAACTCATAGCCAACATCATCTCCAATGGGTAAAACTGGAAGCATTTTACTTAAGATAGGGAACAAGAGAGAGATATCTGCTTTCACTCTTCTTATTATAATGGTACTGGAAATGTTAGCCATAGCATTTAGCCATGAAGAAGAAATAAAGGCAACCACATTGGAAAGGAAGAAGTAACCTGTCATTATTTGTGCATGACATTATACTGTATATAGAAAACCCTAAAGATCCCACCCAAAAAACTAGACCTAATAAATAAATTTAGTAAAATACCAAGATACAAAATAAGTATCCAGGAATCAGTTTTATTTGCACACACCAATAATGATCTATCAGAAAGGGAAACTAACGAAACAATTTCATGTATATTGCATCAAATAACTCCAACTAGGAATAAATTTAACCAAGGATATATAAGACCTGTACTCAGAAAATTATAAGACACTGAAGAAAGAATTTAAAGAAGACACAAATAAGTAGAAGCATATACTATGTTTATGGACAGGAGGAATTAACATTATTAAAATGTTTATACTACCCAAAGCAATGTATAGATCCAACACAATTTTTATCAAGATACCAATGGCATATTTCACAAAACCAGAAGAAGTATTCCAAAACATTTATATGAAACCATAAAATACCTCAAATAATCACAACAATCTTGAGAAAGAAGAACAAAGTTGGAGAAATCATGCTACCTGATATCAAATTACACTATAAGGCTATAGTAATCAAAACAGCATGGTACTGGAGTGAAAGCAGGCATATAGATCAATGTAACAGACAAAAGAGCTGAGAAATAAATGTAAACTTTTATGGTCAGTTAGTATTTAACAAATGACTCAATTACATATAGTGGGGTAAAGATAGTCTATTCAATAAATGTTGGGAAAATTGGATAAATAAGTGAAAAAAAAGAAACTAGAAAACTTTCTTACATTATACACAAGAATAAACTCATATTGGATTAAATACTTAATTGGTAGACTCAAAACTATAAATATTTAGGAAGAAAACATAGGCAGTAAAACCTCAGAATTTCTTATAGCAATTTTTTTCTCTGACATATTTCTTGGGCAAGGTAAACAAACAAAAACATTCAAATGGGACTACATCAAACTAGAAAGTTTTTTCACAGCAAAGGAAACCATCAACAAAATTAAAATACAACCCACTGAATGGGAGAATATATTTGCCAATGATACATCTGATAAGAGGTTCATATTCAAAAATTATAAATAACTTATAAAACTCAACACTAAAAAAGAACAATCCAATTAAAAAAAGGGCAAAGGACCTAATAGACCCTTCTCCTAAGAGGACAAACAGAAATGATAAGGTGCTCAGTGTCAGTAATCATGAGAGAAATGTATATTAAAACTACAATGAGATATCACCTTAATCTGTCAGAATAGCTATCATCAATAAATCGGAAGAGGAACAAGGGACAGAAAACCTACTTGAAAGAGTATAATGAAAAATTTTCCTAAGTTGAGGAGAGATAATGTCGCACGGATCCAGGAATCGCAGAGAGTCCCAAGCAGGTGGAACCCAAAGGGGCCGACTTCAAGACACATCATCATTAAAATGGCAAACCTCCAAGACAAAGAGAAAATCCTAAAGGCAGCAAGGGAGAAAAAGGAAGTGACATACAAGGTAGTCCCAATAAGGCTGGCTACTGATTTCTCAATGGAAACATTCCAAGCAAGAAGAGAATGGCAAGAAATATTCCAAGTAATGAGAAACAGAGGCCTACAACCAAGGCCACTGTACCCAGCAAGGCTCTCAAACAAGATAGAAGACCAAATGAAGAGCTTCCAAGACAAAAGAAGTCTAAAAGAATATGCCTTCACCAAACCAGCTCCACAAGAATTACTAAAAGGGCTGCTTTAGGAAAGGAAGGAAAAGAGGGAGATACAGAGGAACACAGGTACATAAATGGCAATGAATAAGTACCTTTCAATAATAACCTTAAATGTAAATGGATTAAATGCACCAATTAAAAGACACAGAATAGCTGAATGGATAAGAAAGCATGACCCACACATATGCTGCCTACAAGAGACCCACCTCAGGTCAAAAGACCACCACAGACTAAAAGTGAAAGGATAGAAACAAATTTTCCAAGCAAATGGACAAGGAAAAAAAAAAAGCCAGCGTAGCAATTCTCATATCGGACAAAATAGACTTCAAAAACAGGGCCATGAAGAGAGACCCAGAAGGTCACTTCATAATACTCAAGGGAAGAATCCACCAAGAAGACATTAACATCATAAATATATATGCACCCAACACAGGAGCACCCAAATATATAAAGAAAATCCTAGAGGACCTCAAGAAAGATATTGACAGCAACACAATTATAGTAGGGGATTTTAACACCCCACTGTCAAAAATGGACAGATCTTCCAAACAAAATATCAACAAAGATATTGCAGCATTAAATGACACCCTAGATGAAATGGACCTAATTGATATATATAGAGCCCTTCATCCTAAAGAAACTAAATACACATTCTTTTCAAATGCACATGGAACATTTTCCAAGATAGATCATATGATAGGACACAAAACGAGACTCCAAAAATTTAGGAAAATAGAAATCATACCAAGCATTTTCTCTGATCACAAGGGACTGAAATTGGAAACTAACCCCACAGGAAAAAACCAAAAACACCCAAAAGCATGGAGACTGAATGGTATGCTATTAAACAACAAATGGGTCAAGATAGAAATCAGGGAATAAATAAAAAAGTTTCTGGAAACAAATGAAAATGAACTCACAACAATCCAAAACTTATGGGACACAGTGAAGGCAGTCCTGAGAGGGAAGTTCATAGCAATACAGGCTTACCTAAAGAAGATAGAAACATTTCAAACAAACAACCGAACCCGATGCCTCCAAGAATTTGAGGAATAACAACAGAGACAGACCAGAGCAAGTAGAAGGAAGAAAATAACCAAGACCAGAGCAGAATTAAAAGACATAGAGACTAAAAGCAAAATTCTAAGGATCAATGAATCCAGGAGTTGGTTTTTTGAAAAGATAAACAAAATAGATAAACCTTTAAGTAGGCTCATCAAGAAAAAAAGAGAGAGGACCCAAATAAACACAATCAGAAATGAAAGAGGAGAGATTACAACTGATACCACAGAAATAAAAAGGATTATAAGAAATTACTATGCAGAGCTATATGCCAAGAAATTTGAAAACCTAGATGAAATGGACAAATTTCTAGAAAAATATAATCTTCCAAAACTCAATGAAAAAGAAGCAGAAAACCTGAACAGGTTAATAACAGCAGATGAAATTGAAGAAGTAATCAAAAAACTCCCATTGCACAAAAGCCCTGGACCAGATGGTTTCACAGGAGAATTCTACAAAGCTTTTAAGGAAGAACTAACCCTGATTCTTCACAGACTATTTCAAAAAATCCAAAAGGAGGGAAAACTCCCCAACTCTTTTTATGAAGCCAGCATCATACTAATTACAAAACCAGGCAGAGACACAACAAAGAAAGAAAAGTTCAGGCCAATATCGCTGATAAACATAGACGCTAAAATCCTCAATAAAATATTGGCGAATCGCATCCAACAATACATCAAAAAGATCATACACCAAGTCCAAGTAGGATTCATCCCAGGGATGCAAGGATGGTTCAATATCCGTAAATCAGTAAATGTAATACACCGCATAAACAAAAGCAAACACAAAAACCACATGATCATATCAATAGAAGTGGAAAAAGCTTTTGATAAGGTACAACACCCATTTATGATAAAGGTGCTCAGCAAAGTGGGAATAGAGGGAGCATTCCTCAATATAATAAAGGCCATATATGAAAGACCTACAGCCAACATCATACTCAATGGGCAAAAACTAAAAGCTTTTCCACTAAGATCGGGAAAAAGACAAGGTTGTCCACTTTCACCACTTCTATTCAATATAGTATTGGAAGTTCTAGCCACAGCAATCAGACAAGAAAAGGAAATAAAAGGCATCCAAATCGGAAAGGAGGAAACAAAACTGTCATTGTTTGCAGACGACATGATAGTGTACATGGAAAATCCTATAGACTGTACCAAAAAACTGCTGAAACTAATAAATGAATTTGGCAAAACAGCGGGATACAAAGTCAATATCCAGAAATCAAAGGCATTTTTGTATACTAACAATGAAACAGCAGAGGCAGAAATGAAGAAAAAAAATTCCATTTGATATAGCAAAAAGAAAAATAAAATATCTAGGAATAAACCTAACCAAGGAGGTAAAAGACCTGTATGCAGAAAACTGCACAACACTGAAGAAAGAAATCAAGGAAGACACAAACAAATGGAAACATATACCATGTTCATGGATTGGAAGAATTAACATCATCAAAATGTCCATACTACCCAAAGCAATTTACAGATTCAATGCAATACCCATTAAAGTGCCAATGGCATATTTCACAGAAATAGAACAAACACTTCAAAAATTTATATGGAACCACAAAAGACCACGAATAGCAGCTGCAATTTTGAGAAAGAAGAACAAAGTAGGAGGGATCACAATACCTGATATCAAACTGTATTACAAGGCCACTGTAATCAAAACAGACTGGTACTGTCATCAAAACAGGCACATAGACCAATGGAATAGAACGGAGAGCCCAGAAATAAACCCAACACTCTACAGTCAATTAATATTCGACAAACGGGGAAGTAACATAAAATGGAGCAGAGATAGCCTCTTCAATAAATGGTGTTGGGAGAACTGGACAGCCACATGCAGAAAAATGAAACTCGAGCACCAACTTACACCATACACCAAGATAAATTCAAGTTGGATAAAAGACTTAAATATAAGCCGGGAAACCATTAAAGTCCTAGAGAAGAGCATTGGCAGGAAAATTTCAGATATTCCATGCAGCAATATTTTTACCAATACGTCCCCTAGAACAAGGGACATAAAGGAAAGAATAAATGAATGGGATCTCATCAAAATTAAAAGCTTCTGCATGGCCAAGGAAAGCAGTATCAAGATAAAAGAGAAGCAACAGTTTGGGAAAACATATTTGCCAATGACACCTCAGACAAAGGTTTAATCTCCAAAATATACAAAGAACTCACATGACTCTACTCAAAGAAGACTAGCAACCCAATTAAAAAATGGGCAAAGGACTTGAACAGACACTTCTCCAAGGAGGACATACAGAGGATCCAGAGACACATGAAAACATGCTTAATATCACTAGCTATCAGAGAGATGCAAATCAAAACCACAATGAGATACCACTTAACACCAGTCAGAATGGCTATCCTGAACAAAGAAACAAACAACAAGTGCTGGAGAGGTTGTGGGGAAAGGGGACTCTAGTTCACTGTTGGTGGGATTGCAGACTGGTACAACCACTATGGAAAGCAGTATGGAATTTTCTAAGAAAACTAAAAGTGGACGTGCCTTTTGACCCAGCAATTCCACTGCTAAGAGTATATCCTAAGAACCTTGAAACACCAATCCAAAAAACCTGTGCACCCCGATGTTCGTAGCAGCACAATTTACAATAGCCAAGAGTTGGAAGCAACCTAAATGCCCAATCGGTCAATGACTGGATCAAAAAGCTATGGTACATTTACACAATGGAATTCTATGCTGCAGAAAGGAAGAAGGAGCTTCTACCCTTTGCAACATTATGGATGGAACTGGAAAGCATTATGCTGAGCGAAATAAGTCAGAAGGTGAAAGACAAATACCATATGATATCACCTTTAACAGGAATCTAAACAACAAAACAAACAAGCAAGCAAAATGTAGCCAAAGACACTGAAATACAGAACGTGCTGACAGGGTCCAGAAGGGAGAAAGGAGAGAATCACAGGGGAAATGGGGAAGGACTCACATGAACAAGTATAAAGGACACATGGACAATAGCTAAGGTGGGGGGCGGAGATGGGAGGGAGGTGGGGAGCACTGGGGGCCGGCAGGGCTGGGAATACAAGAAAGAAAACTGTACTTGAACAAGAGTTAAATTAAAAAAATGAATCTTGAAACCTAAAGAAAATAATAATAAAATAAAATAAATCAACAAGCAAGTGAGGGACAGGATGTGGATAAAGGGAACCTTTGTGAACTTCTAGGGATACAGATAGTGCAGTCACCATGGAAAGCAGTATGTAGTTATCTCAAAAATGAAAAATGGGACTGACTTATGACCCTGTGTTCAATTTTTGGGAATATCTCTGAAGAAATTCGAGATGCTGATTGAAAAGTATATATGTACCCTTATATTATTGCAGTGTTATTTACACAACTGAGATTTGAAAGCAGCCCAAACATCGTCCAGTGGATTAGTGGATTAAAAAGGCCATGGTGCATTTACACAATGGAATACTACCTTGTCATAAAAAAGAAGGTAATCTTACTTTTGAGACAACATGGATAGACTTGGAGAGTATTTTGTTAAGTAAAATAAGTCAGTCAGAGAAAGTCAAGTACCTTATGTTATTTTACTCCTATGACTCATATATAGAATCTAATGAACAGAATAAACTAGCAAACAAAATACAAATAGACTCATAAATGCAAAGCAGGCTGAGGGATGTCAGAAGGGAAGAATATTATGGAGCTGTGTGAAATAAGTGAAGGGATTAAGCAAAAATAAAAAACCTCATAGACACCAACAAAAACATCAACCTGGTTAACACACCAAGACCAAAGTTAACTCTGAGCAGATGAGATGATGGTTGGGACTAAAAGGGAACAATGGTTTAGAAGGGCACTGTCCAACAGAGATGTGATGTGTACCACAAATGTGAGTCACATATGTGATTTTAAGTTTTTTAGTAGCTGCATTGTGTAAAGTTTTAAAAAAGTGAGTTTAATTCAAATAATATATTTTATTTTACCTAATATAGCTAATGTACAGTCATTTCAACATTTTAATTTGTAGTCAATACAAAAAATAAGTAAATGAGATATTTTAACGTTATTTTCTGAGAACTTTACTTTTAAGTTCTTTACAATTTGATGTGCATTTTGCATTACAACATATCCTTCTTTGGACTAGTTCAGTAGCCTCCTGTGGCCACCAGAACAGTGCAAGTTTAGAAGATGGTTCACCGGATATTGGCTTTGTTGCTAGCTGACACTGATCAGTCAGACCTCCATCACCTCCTCCTCCACCTCCTTCTTTTTTTTTTTGTGGAAAGCAGGTTAAATGTTTACTTAAATGATTCAGTAAATATTAATATGTTTTCTCTTTTTAATATATTTTATTGATTATGCCATTACAGCTGTCCCATTTACCCCCTTCATTCCTCTCCACCCTGCACACCCCCTCCCATCCACATTCCCCCTCTTTAGTTCATGACCATGTGTGATAAGTTTTTTAGTTTCTATATTTCCCACACTACTCTTGCCCTCACCTTGTCTATTTTCTCCTCACCGTTTATGCTACTTATTCTATGTAGCTTCTCCTCCCTTCTCTTCTTCCCACTCCCCTGTTTCTAACCTTCCATGTGATCTCCATTTCTATGGTTCCGCTCCTGATCTAGCTGTCTGCTTAGTTTGCTTTTGTTTTAGGTGTGGTTGTTAATAACTGTGAGTTTGCTGTCCTTTCACTGTTCATATTTTTAATCTTCTTTTTCTTCGATAAGCCCCTTTAACATTTCTTATAAGAAGGGCTTGGTGATGATGAACTTTTTGAACTTGAACTTATCTGAGTAGCACTTTATCTGCCCTTTCTAATGCTCTTCCATTCTAAGTAAAAGCTTTGCTCGATAGAGCAATCTTGGATGTAGGTCCTTGCATTTCATGACTTGGAATACTTCTTTCCAGCCCCTTCTTACCTGTAAGATCTCTTTTGAGAAATCAGCTGACAGTTTGATGGGAACTGCTTTGTAGGTGACTATCCCCTTATCTCTTGCTGTTTCTAGAATTCTCTCCTTCATTTTCATTTTGGCTAATGTAATTATAATGTGCCTTGTTGTGTTCCTCCCTGGGTCCACCTTTTTTGGGACTCTCTGAGCTTCCTGGACTTCTTGGAAGTGTATTTCCTTTGCCAGATTGGGGAAGTTCTGCTTTATTATTTGTTCAAATAAGTTTTCTACTTGTTGCTCTTCCTCTTCCCCTCTGGTACCCTTATAATTCAGATGTTGGAATGTTTAAAGATGTCCTAGAGGTTCCTAAGCCTCTCCTCATTTTTTTGAATTCTTGTTTGTTCCTTCTTTTCTGTTTGGTTGTTTCTTTCTTCCTTCTGGTCCACTCCATTGATTTGAGTCCCAGTTTCCTTTCCTATCACTATTGGTTCCCTATGCATTTTGCTTCATTTCACTTAGTGTAGCCTTCATTTTTTCATCTAATTTGTGACCAAAATCAAGTAGTTCTGTGAGCATCCTGATCACCAGTATTTTGAACTGTGCATCTGATAAGTTGGCTATCTCTTGGTCACTTAAAAGTATTGGTTCTGAGGCTTTGATTTGTTCTTGTGTTTGAGCCATAATTTTTTTGTCTGGTCATGACTGTTATGTATGAGGGGCAGAGACTTAGGTGTTCACCAGGGCATGGCAACACCAGGGCAGGGCAACACCAGGGCAGGGTTGTGGTGCTGTATGTGAGGGTGAGGTTAGAAAGAGAACAATGGTGCTTTCTCCACTATCCCTCAGATTTCAGTCCCCTCTGCTGTTTCCCACAAGTAAATTGGGCCCTTCTGGTGCTGGTTCCTGGGTGGATAGGCTGGGCTTGTGTATGTTCTAGGACTCTGTGGGTCTCTCCAACAAACTCTTCTGTGAGCCTGGGAGTCTCTCCCAGCACCTCAATGTGCACAAGTTTTTTCAGTCAGTGCTTTTAGGCTTTATTTCCCAGTGCTGGGGCCTTGGGTTGTGAGGTCTATCTCACTGCCTGTTTTTGCCTGGTTTATCTGCACACAAATGTGTGTCGATGGTCAGCCAGCAGCCTTGTGCACCTCACTGGGTCTGCCCATTGCTACCTCATGACCAGGGTCTGCCAGCTGCCACCTGAGCACTCTGGTCTGCTAACCACCGCTTTTTCCTGCTTTAACCCCTCTCCACCTGCCGCCTCTCCGGACTCCACACTTCTTACTGGTCTGGATAAATGTTTCATTGTTGGACTTTTATACAGTTCAATTTTCTGTCTGTTTTGGTTGTGTTTTTGTTTCTAAATCTTTGTTGACCTTAAATTTGGTTGTGCGAGGAGGTACAGTATTTACACCTACTCCTCCATCTCGGACAGAAGTCTGTGCTTGGTGCTGGGTTGATAAACAGCAGAGTTTAGTAGCAGCTTGCCACAGAGGAAGATGCAGGCCTGGGGGATTCATTTCTTGAAGGCCTGTAGGCTGACTAATATGTTTTCTTTTTTAATTGTTTAGGTGTTTGTATGGAAGACAAACATGAATTGAAAATATTTAACTAATATAGCAAATGAATTTCAAGTTTCAATCCATTCTCAAAGCAGTACATCTCCACACTCTTTTCTATACTCAATCTTACCAAGTCAAATAATTTCTTTTTTATTTTTAAGTATATCTTATTGATCATGGTATTAAAGTTGTCCCATTTTTTCTTTTCTTTATTCTCCTCCTCCCTATAGATCCCCTCCCACCCATATTCCCCCCTTTAGTTCATGTCCATGTGTCATAAGTTCTTTAGCTAAGAAAAAGAAGATAAAAAAACATGTATAGTAAAATGACAGCACACCTACAATTATGAATAACAACACCTAAAACAAAAATAGAAACAAACCAAGCAAACAAGTAGAACAGGAACAGAACCACAGAAATGGAGATCACATGAAGGGTTAGCAACAGGGGAGTGGGAGGATTAGAGAGGGGGAAAAGGTACAGAGATAAGTAGCATAGATGATAGGTAGGTAATAGACAAGGGGAGGGTAAGAATAGTATGGGAAATGGAGAAACATCACCTCCTTCTTGAGTATTCCTTATCTTCTGTATCCTGTGCCTGTACTTTTCCCCCCAGCTTTAGTAGTAAGTAAGTACTGTGTTATCTTTCCTTGTAAACTCTTCTGGATGCAGGATCATGTGGGACCCTGCAGCAGATGATCCTTATGTTTTTTCTTGATTTATATATATATATATATTTGTCAAATAGAATGTGAGTTCTTCCATGACAGAAAATTCACGGAGCTGCAGTCCCTGCTCTGAAACAGGGTATTGACTTCGGTTGTCTCAGTTAAAATTTCAAAGTTAAAGACCTAATTGAATCTTAGATTCTCAGTGTCAACAAACCTTCATTAATTCATAGATTCATTAACAAACATGCTGGGCATATTGCTAAACACTAGAAATTCAAAAGATCACAAAAATAAAAGAAATGCTGTTTAGAATGACAAGTGCAATAATAGGTGGAGAGAGAGAGAAGGAAAGAATAAGGAACATAAATAGAGGAGCAACCCATTTGTTTGGAAAGATAAGGGAAAGCTCCACAAAAGAGGTAACATTTGAGCAGGGCCCTCAGGAATGACTAGAAATTCAGCAGGCAGCAGGAAGTGCATGAACTTACACTTGTGTGGCCAGCACATGCAGAACTTGAAGAAGGCCCCAAATTGCGGCTGATGGCCAAAGCAGATGGACCAGCTGGGTCTTTCCAATGTGAGACTGTGGTCCTCTAATGTGAGACTAGTTTGATATTCACTTAGTCTTTTGTTTTATTGTGATTTTATCAAGATTCTGCAAGGTGTGATAAGCTTACCTCTATGACAAACTTCAGAACTCCCATTTCTGTGAACCTCACAGAAACTTAGACAACTTTACTTGTTTTTACACAAAGACCTCTTGGGCCTCATCTCTAAAAATTATTCCTGTTGGAGTACCTTAAAAAATTTCTGAATAACCCTTGAAATTAAGAACCATTAAGCTGTATACAAAATGTACATGTGGATTTGAGATGTGTCAACATGTGTTTTGCATCTTTCGCTTGTAAAATTTATGTATCTTGCATGGCCTTTGGACAGACTCCATATGTTTCACATATGGTTGGTACATTTCTTATTAGAAATGGTATAAGGAGGGTCAGGAGAGTCTGACTACTGTATTGATAAACACAAGGTTTGAGATCCACTGATAAAAAATGGCTTCCGAGACACCCACTTTAATGGGAAGAACATTTATCTTGGGACCATAAAATTTTATGGCTGGAAGGAATCTTGGAAAGAATCTCGTCCAACCCATTTATTTACACTTAGGAAACTGAGACCTCAAGGGGTTAAGTGACTCACACAAGGTCCTCAGATATCAGTGGTAAAATCAAGGACAAGAACTTAAGCTGTCTGAATTCCAGATGTTTTTTTTTAATTTCCCACATCAATTTGATCATGATTCTCATTAAAGGGGCATTATTATTTTCCAGTTCAAAATGATTTCTAGCAATTCTAGAGAGTTTCTGTATTGCAACTATAAAGATATGGGAATAGATAGAAATTTGCAGAAGCAGAGCCATTTATTTGTGACTTAATATTGTAGCCCCAGAGCCTAGCAAAATGCACAGCACATAGTAGTTTCTTAATTAGTATTTGGGGAAAGAAAAAACAACACCAACAACCACGATGACAACCAATGTGCTGCCAGAAGCTGTGGGAGACCCACAAAAATTATAAGACCTATAAAACTAAAATGAAAACCACAACTGGGTGCTAGCATATGCTTTGACAATGGAACAGGGCAAACTTGATCTCCTGTAAACGTGTCACTTTCACAGGTGATATTCAAAATACTAAGTGACGATGACCACACAGGCACCAACCATCAGAATGGAGGCTACTGTGAAAAGTCAGGGCTGGGGCCAACCAGTTAAATGCCAGCCTTGTCTCTTCTCCCATTTTGGTGTTCTTTGAGATGCTCAGAATGTAATTCTCCTCCCAGCCTACCCAATAATTTACCTTTCTATGTCCTCTGACAGAATTAAACTCCAATATAGCTGCAGAGAAGGAATGAAATAAGGATAATAGATGTGTATATTAGTATATGGAAGATGATGTCTCAGTGAGTAAAGTTCTGCAGGTAAGAAGAAGCCTAGTAGCATTGCATGCTGGAGTTTTAATTTGGGGGGTATTTTTTTTGCTTTAGAGTCTCCATGAGCCAGGAAATTAAAGAAAATTTATGCTCTAGGGCTGTACCAGGTGAGCATCTGCTATTTATGGAGCTCAAGATCCCTGTTTACATGCTACTGCCTTCTAGACACGTACCTCAGAAGGGGTTTTTACCAAAACCAAAGTGGTCAGAAAGTGGGGTGAAGGGCATTCTACAAAATATACCTATAGGTGGACACTAAGTCTGAAACATCTCTGCTAACTTTAAGACTGAAAAGCAGAAAAGCTCCAATATGGACCATATACAAAAGACTACATAACAAATGATGGGAAATAACATAAAAAAACTTCTTGAAATACTCTGAAGGATGCATAAGATCTTGGCTTCCATGAAACAGGAATGAACACCGAGAAAAAAATAGCCTGAAGTGGTGATAATGAAAACTGTAAAAAAACTAAATGTATAGTTACAAGATTTAAATCCTTACTGAGAGAAAGTACCAAAATTGAGGATATAGAAGACTGACACATAATATTACAGACAAACTAAATAGTTCTCCTCTAACCACCCGCTGCAATGGAAAGAAAAATGGACACAGCAATGGATGGAGAGGAAACAATAGAACCATTGCACACTTATATTTTCATTCCTCTTGTATGTAAACCTAAGAGTAGAACTATTTGGACATATGGTAATTCTATGTTTAAATTTTTGAGAAACTTCCAAATTGTATTTCACAGTGGCTGCACTGCTTCATATTTGACCAGTGACATGCAAGGGCTACACATTCTTCACATTCTTACCAGCAGTTGATATTTGTGTTTTTATTTTTTAATGCTATCCTAATAGATATGAATTGATATTTAATTGTGGGTTTAATTTGAATTTTCTTGATGTCCAGTAATGTTTTCATGTGCTTCTTGGACTATTTTGAGAAATGACTATATTTTTTGTTGAGTTGTAAGAGTTATTTACATAAAGGTTGTCTTTTCACTTTCTTGATACTGTTCTTCTATACACAAAAGTTTTTAATTTTTAGAAATTAAATAATTCTTAAATAATTTAAAACATAATTATCTATGTTTTATTGTTTTTGCTTGTGCTTTTGATGTTGAATCTAAAAATTCATTGCCAAATCAGAGGTCATAAAATTTACTCCTATATTTTCTTCTAATAGTTTAATAATTTTAGCCCTTATAGTTAGCCCATTGATTCATTTTGAATCAATTGACTAAATTGTTGTATATGGAGTGAAATAGGGGTCCAACTTCATTTTTTCTTCTACATGCCACTATCCGGTTTTTCCAATAACATTTGTTGAAGAGCTTATACTTTCCCCCTTCAATGGTCTTGGCACCCTTGTCAAAAATCATTTCACCATATATGTTTGGGTTTATTTTGGAACTCTCAATTCTACTGTATTAGTCTACATATCATTTTTTATACCAGTGTGACATGGTTTTGATTTTTTCAGCTTTGTAGTAAGTTTGAAATAGGAGAGTGTGAATCCCCCAACTTTTTTTTGGTGCTGTTTTGATTATTTGGGTCCCCTTGTAATTACACATAAATTTGAGAATTAGCTTTTCCATTTCTGCAAAAAGGCCATAAAATTTTTGATAAAGTTTGCATTTAATGTGTAGTTAACTTCAGAAAGCATTTTCCTAATAATACTAAATTTTCCAATACATGAAATGAGAATGTATTTCCATTTATTTATGTCTTTAATTTCTTTCAGCAATCTTTTATAGTTTTCAATGTACAAGTTTTTCATGTCTTTGATTAAATTTATTCCTAGGTATTTTATTTCTTTGGATGCAATTATAAATGAAATTGTTTGCTTAATTTCCATTTTTTGATTGTTTATTGATGTTGTATAGAAACACAAATGATTTTTACAACTTTGCTAATTTTGTTTGTTAGCTTTAATTTACTTGCATGTGTTTGTGTTTGTGTGTTTATGTCTGTACATTCTTTGGGATTACCTATGTGTGGAATCTCACCATTTGCAAATAACAATAGACTTGCAACTTCCTTTTCAATTTGAGCGCCCTTTCTTGCCTAAATGCTCTAGCTGGGGCAGTGATGAATAGCAGTAGTGAAAGTGAGCATCCTTGTCTTGTTCCTGATTTTAGGGGAAAAAAATTGATATTTGACCATTGAGTATGATGCTAACTCTGAGTTTTTGTTATGTGCCCTTTATCATTTGAGTAAGTTCCATTCTATTCCTAGTTTGCTAAATCATGAAACAGTCTCAAGTTTTGTTAAATGATTTTTCTATGTTTATTGAAACAATCATGTTTTTTCTTCATTCTATTAATATGGTATATTACATTAACTCACTTTCTTATGGTGAAACTCCCTTGCATTCATTGAAATATATCACTCGTTGATGGTGCATAATTATTATAATTCTTAACTATGAATTATAGATTCATTATTGTTTGTTTGTTTTAAATTTTCAGGCTGACAGGGACCAGAGGGGAAAGGGGAGAGAATTTCAGGGGAAAAGGGGAAGGATTCACAGAAACTAGTATAAAGGACACATAGAGAACAACTAAAGGGGGTGGAAATGGGGGGGAGGTGGGGAGCATGGGGGGTGGGCTGGGATGGGAGTGGGGGATGGAAAACTGCACTTGAACAATAATTAAATAAAAAAACATTAAAAATGTTTTCAAGGTACTTCATTTTTAAAACTGGTCACAACACTAAGCTTCTGGCCCATTCTGCCAATGTATAAGCTACAAATGCTTGCTTGGCAGCTGAGGGGCATTCTTTAGTAGCATTTGAAAACTGAGTAAAAATCCATATAAAACAAATATTCAAATAGTTTCCATAGGAACACAGATGAGTGTGACCTCATCTCTTAGCCTTTCGTAATGTTCCATATGTGCAAACCCGACTTACAAAGGTACTCCATAACTGGCCATAGTGAAGTTAAGTAGTCTCCTCTAATCCCTTAATTAAAACTACCCTCACAGTAACAGCTACAAGAATGGCATGTATACATTAATATGAGCAGAAGCACAGGCTGCTGAGTGGCGCTCCATCCTACTTTCCCAGGCACAGTACACAAGCAGAGTGCTGACGTTCTCCTCCTCTATGGTGGATGGAAAGTCATGGTTCTGGACTTGCTGCATCAGTTTTCATATTGGAATCCATAGTACATGGCATCATGTAGTACATGGTCAAATTTTGGGATCCACTGAAGTAGAAACAGCAGCAATAGTGTAAGTACCCATGTTTTCAAAGGGCATTCAGTGCTCCATGTGCATCTCGAACAAGGCACAGTGTTCTACAATGCAATCAAAGCCATCACAAGTTGGTGTCCATGTGCTGGGTGAATAAAACATCTCATCTGGTTTAGGCCTCTTCTGCAGAAAGGCTTTCATGTATGCATGATCATAGAGGATACAATTAAATGATTCATATACTTCATCATTCATGTAATACATAAAGGTTTTTTCATTTGACTCATCTTCATTATCAGAACATGTTTGTTCCTTTAAGATGAGTTTTTTGGCAATGAAATTAACTTCATGTTTGAAAGCTGATGCAACATAGTATGTGCCTGGTTCTGCTATGAGTGTCACTCCCAAGTTAGATAGAAAATACCTGTCCAGGGCTGGGTTGATGACACTGGCGATCTCTTCAAATTTAAACTTTACATCCTCACATCCAGGAAAGCCACCATGAATATCCAGCAGATACATATTGAAACCAACCTCAGCTCCCATGTCAAAGATACAGAAGACATTGGAGATGGCCCACACAATGGTCTCAGGGTCAGTATAAGTGGTTCCCATGTGGAAGCTGACACCAATGATGTCAACACTTAGCTCTTTTGTCCATTCCAAAAGAAGCCTGTTGGTTTTGAGAGTGGCACCAAACTTAACATTGAGATGGCTGATTGCTTTGGAATCATCAGTGGTGATCTGCAAAACCAAGTTTGCCTTTGGATGTGCCTTGGCAACTTTCATCAACCCAAATTCACTATCAAGAGTCATCATCTGGACTCCATTATTGGCAGAATATTTAATCTGAAATAGTTGTTTACAAGGGTTCACATAGATGATCCTCTCTGGAGGCACCCCAAAACTCTGCACCAATTGTATTTCAGTCTTGCTGGCACAGTCAAATCCTGTCCCAATGGCAACAAAGGTCTTCACTATGGTTTGCTGTCATTGCATTTGACTGTAAAAAAGGAGGTGACTAGAGGAATAGCTTTTAACCATTTCAGATGTTCCTTTAGAATGTCTTCCAGGTCCAAATACAGAAGAAATTTTTTTCTGTTTTCTTTTTCTTAATTTCAATTTTAATTTTTGTTCAAGTACAGTTTTCTCTCTTATATTCCCAGCCCTGCCCCCTCAGTGCTCACCATCTCCCTCCCATTTCCGCCCGCCACCTTAGTTATTGTCTGTGTGTCCTTTATACTTCTTCATGTGAGTCCATCCCCTTTTCCCCTATGATTCTCTCCCCTCTCTCCTCTGGACCCTGTCAGCCTGTTCCGTATTTGAGTGTCATTGGTCATATTTTGCTTCCTTGTTTTGTTGTTTAGATTCCTGTTAAAGGTGAGATCGTATGGTATTTGTCTGTCACCATGTGGCTTATTTCACTCAGCATAATGCTTTCCAGTTCCATCCATGATGTTGCAAAGGGTAGTAGTTCCTTCTTCCTTTCTGCAGCATAGAATTCCATTGTGTAAATGTACCATAGCTTTTTGATCCAGTCATTGACCGACTGGGCATCTAGGTTGCTTCCAACTCTTGGCTATTGTAAATTGTGTTGCTTTGAACACCGGGGTTCTTGGTTCTGGTGCTTCAGGGTTCTTAGGATATACTCCTAGCAGTGGAATTCCTGGGTCAGAAGGCACGTTCATTTTTAGTTTTCTTAGAAAATTCCATACTGTTTTCCATAATGGTTGTAGCAGTCTGCAATACCACCAACAGTGGACTAGGGTCCCCCTTTCCCCAAAACCTCTCCAACACTTGTTGTTTATTTCTTTGTTTATGATAGCCATTCTGACTGGTGTTAAGTGGTATCTCATTGTGGTTTTAATTTTCATCTCTGATACCTAGTGATATCGAGCACCTTTTCAGGTGTCTCTGGATCCTCTGTATGTCCTCCTTGGGGAAGTGTCTGTTCAAGTCCTTTACCCATTTTTTAATTGGGTTGCTCATCTTCTTTGAGTGGAGTCAAGTGAGTTTTTTGTATATTTTGGAGATTAAACCTTTGTCTAAGGTGTCATTGGCAAATATGTTTTCCCAAGCTTTTGCTTCTCTTTTTATCTTGATACTGATTTCCTTAGCCATGCAGAAGCTTTTAATTTTGATGAGATCCCATTTGTTTATTCTTTCCTTTATGTCCCTTGTTCTAGGGGACGTATTGGTAAAAATATTGCTGCATGGAATATCTGAGATTTTCCTGCCAATGCTCTCCTCTAGGGCTTTAATGATTTCATGGCTTATATTTAAGTCTTTTATCCACCTTGAATTTATCTTGGTGTATGGTGTAAGTTGATGCTCGAGTTTCATTTTTTTGCATGTGGCTGTCCAGTTCTCCCAACACCATTTGTTGAAGAGGCTATCTCTACTCCATTTTATGTTACTGCCTCCTTTGTCAGAGTGTTGGGTTTATTTCTGGGCTCTCTATTCTATTCCATTGGTCTATGTGCCTGTTTTGATGACAGTACCAGGCTGTTTTGATTACAGTGGCCTTGTAATATAGTTTGATATCAAGTATTGTGATCCCTCCTACTTTGTTCTTCTTTCTCAAAATTGCAGCTGCTATTCGTGGTCTTTTGTGGTTCCATATAAATTTTTAAAGTGTTTGTTCTATGTCTGTGAAATATGCCATTGGTACTTTAATAGGTATTGCATTGAATCTGTAAATTGCTTTGGGTAGTATGGACATTTTGATTTTGTTAATTCTTCCAATCCATGAACATGGTATATGTTTCCATTTGTTTGTGTCTTCCTTGATTTCTTTCTTCAGTGTTGTGTAGTATTCTACATACAGGTCTTTTACCTCCTTGGTTAGGTTTATTCCTAGATATTTTATTTTTGTTTTTCTTATAACAAATGAATTTTTTTTCTTGATTTCTGCGTCTGCTGTTTCATTGTCGGTATACAAAAATGCCTTTGATTTCTGGATATTGAATTTGTGTCCCGCTGTTTTGCCAAATTCATTTATTAGTTCAAGCAGTTTTTTGGTAGGGGCTCATGGATTTTCCATGTACACTATCATGTCATCTGCAAATAATGACAGTTTTGTTTCCTCCTTTCTGATTTGGATGCCCTTTATTTCCTTTTCTTGTCTGATTGCTGTGGCTAGAGCTTCCAGTACTATATTAAATAAAAGTGGTGAAAGTGGACAACCTTGTCTTATGCCTGATCTTAGTGGAAGAGATTTTAGTTTTTGCCCGTTGAGTATGATGTTGGCATAGGTCTTTCATATATGGCCTTTATTATATTGAGGAATGTTCCCTCTGTTGCCATTTTTCTGAGTACCTTTATCATAAATGGGTGTCGTACTTTATCAAAAGCTTTTTCTGTGTCTATTGATATGATCATGTGATTTTTGTCTTTCCTTTTGTTTATGTGATGTATTATGTTTACTGATTTACAAATATTGAAACATCCTTGCATCCCTGGGATGAATCCCACTTAGTTGTGGTGTATGATCTTTTTAATGCATTATTGGATGCAATTTGCCAATTTTTATTGAGGAGTTTAGTGTCTATGTTAATCAGCGATATTGGCCTGAACTTTTCTTTCTTTGTTGTGTCTCTGCCTGGTTTTGTAATTAGGATGATGCTGGTTTCATAAAAAGAGTTGGGGAGTTTTCCCTCCTTTTGGATTTTTTGGAATAGTCTTTGAAGAATAGGGGTTAGCTCTTCCTTAAAAGCTTTGTAGAATTCTCCTGTGAAACCATCTGGTCCAGGGCTTTTGTGTGATGGGAGTTTTTTGATTACTGCTTCAATTTCATTTGCTGTTATTGGCCTGTTCAGGTTTTCTGCTTCTTTTTCATTGAGTTTTGGAAGATTATATTTTTCTAGAAATTTGTCCATTTCACCTAGGTTTTCAAATTTCTTGGCATACAGTTCTGCATAGTAATTTCTTACAATCCTTTCTATTTCTGTGGTATCAGTTGTAATCTCTCCTCTTTCATTTCTGATTGTGTTTATTTGGGTCCTCTCTCTTCTTTTCTTGATGAGCCTACTTAAAGGTTTGTCTATTTTGTTTATCTTTTCAAAAAACCAACTCCTGGATTCATTGATCCTTAGAATTGTGCTTTTAGTCTCTATGTCATTTAATTCTGCTCTGATCTTGGTTATTGCCTTCCTTCTACTTGCTCTGGGCTTTCTTTGTTGTTGTTCCTCCAGTTCTTGCAGGCGTTGGGTTAAGTTGTTTGTTTGAAATGTTTCTATCTTCTTTCGGTAAGCCTGTATTGCTATGAACTTCCCTCTCAGGACTGCCTTCAATGTGTCCCATAGGTTTTGGGTTGTTGTGAGTTCATTTTCATTTGTTTCCAGAAGCTTTTTGATTTCTTCCCTAATTTCAGTCTTGACCCATTTGTTGTTTAATAGCATACCATTCAGTCTCCATGCTTTTGGGTGTTTTGGGTTTTTTCCTGTGGGATTGGTTTCCAAGTTCAGTCCCTTGTGATCAGAGAATATGCTTGGTATGATTTCTATTTTTCTGAATTTGTTGAGACTCATTTTGTGTCCTATCATATGATCTATCTTTGAAAATGTTCCATGTGCATTTGAAAGAATGTGTATTTAGCATCCTTGAGATGTAGGGCTCTCTCTATATATCAATTAGGTCCATTTCATCTAGGGTGTCATTTAATACTGCAATATCTTTGCTGATATTTTGTTTGGAAGATTTGTCCATTTTTGACAGTGGGGTGTTAAAGTCTCCTAGTATAATTGTGTTGCTGTCAATATCCTTCTTGAGGATTTTCTTTATATATTTGGGTGCTCCTATGTTGGGTGCATATATATTTACGATGTTGATGTCTTCTTGGTTGATTCTTCCCTTGAGTATTATGAAGTGACCTTCTGGGTCTCTCTTTATGGCCCTTTTTTTGAAGTCTATTTTCTCTGATATGAGAATTGCTACCCTGGCTTTTTTTTTCTTGTCCATTTGCTTGGAAAATTTGTTTCCATCCTTTCACTTTTAGTCTGTGATGGTCTTTTGACCTGAGGTGGGTCTCTTGTAGGTAGCATATGTCTGAGTCATGCATTCTTATGCATTCACCTATTCTGTGTCTTTTAATTGGTGCATTTAATCCATTTACATTTAAGGTTATTATTGAAAAATACTTATTCATTGCCATTTATGTACTTGTGTTCCGCTCCCTCCCTCTCTTTTCCTTAAAGCAGCCCTTTTAGTATTTCTTGTAGAGCTGGTTTGGTGGAGGCATATTCTTTTAGAATTCTTTTATTCTTATTTGGCCTTCTATCATGATTGAGAGCCTTGCCTAGTAGAGTAGCCTTGGTTGTAGGCCTCTGTTTCTCATTACTTGGAATATTTCTTGCCATTCTCTTCTTGCTTGGAATGTTTCCATTGAGAAGTCAGTAGCCAACCTTTTTGGGACCCCTTTGTATGTTACTTCCTTTTCTCCCTTGCTGCCTTTAGGATTCTCTCTTTGTCTTGGAGTTTTGCCATTTTAATGATGATGTGTCTTGCAGTAGGCCTCTTTGTGTTCCACCTGCTTGGGATTCTCTGCGATTCCTGGGTTCGTGTGACTTTATCTCTCCTCAACTTAGGAAAATGTTCCATTATTACTCTTTCAAGTAGATTTTCTATCCCTTGTTCTTCTTTTTCTCTTTCTGGTATTCCTATTTTTCAGATATTATTACATTTCATATTGTCTTACATTTGTCTTAAACTCTCCTCATTTTTTCTGATTCTCTTTTCCATTACTTGGTCCATCTGGGAAATTCTTTCTACCCTGTCTTTGATCGCGCTTATGTGGTCTTCCACCTCATCGATCCTATTCTTCATGCCTTCTACTGTGTTCTTCAGTTCAGAAATTGTATTCTTCATTTCCTCTTGGCCTTTACTGATGGTTTCTATTTCCTTTTTCATGTTGGTATAGTTTGCAGAGAGTTCATTGTAGCTCCCCTGTAGTTTCTGGTAGCTCATTGTAAGCTCTTTGAATTCCCTAATAACCAGTGCTTTGAATTCCCCATCTGATAGTTGACTTGCCTCTTTTTCTTCTAACATTCTTTCTGAGGCTTCCTCCTTTCCTTGCTTTTGGGGATTGTTTCTTTGTCTTCCCATTGTTTGTGATACTCTTCTTGTTGGCCTCAGCTTCTTATATCAATCTGTTCTGGTTCCCTTGGTTTATGGTGTGAACTTCTGTGGTAGGATGCCTGTGAAATTCAATGGTGCAGTCTCCTGCAGGTATCTGGTGTTCTCTGCTTCCACCTACTCCTGTTGTTGGTTTCCAGCTGGTCAAACCATTTCTTCTGGTCTCACTAGCTGCAGCAGCCTGAGGCGCTATTTGTGTGGCCTTTCTCGCATCTTGGTGAACTCAACTGGTCTCGCCAGTGCCCTCCCAAGATCCAGACTGGCACCGCTCTCCCCCGCCCTACTGAGAACAGATTTTCCCCCCAGGCTTCCTAGCCCTAGCCTCTTGTGAGTGTGCACGCTCCCAACCAGGCTTTCCTGGCTTCACAGGCCTGGGCACGGACCTTTCCCAGTGCCATGGCTGAACACACAGGGCAACTCCCAATTCTTCCAACCTGGCAGCCACAGCCTGACTCCCGGTGCTTATCATTCTGCGCCTGGCTGGGTAGGGATGGAGTTTCTAGCTGGCTCTCTTCCAGGGGCCTTGGTAGTAGCCTGAGAGTCTCAGGGTCTGCGGCAGACCAGGATCCGACGCCGCACTACAGGGAATGCAGGGGTGGCTCTCAGTTCTCCCAAGCCGGCAACCGCAGTGTGACCCCATGGGTTATCAGAGCTCTCTGGTTTGCTTCCCAATGCCCACTCCTCTCTCTGCCACTACAGGCAAACCAGTCTCTCCTGGTGTTTTCCAATCTGTCCCTGCCAGATAGGGAGGGTGCCAGTGACTAGTTCTCTCCCAGGATTGTTGTTGCCCGCCCTCGGTTCTCAGAGACCAAGGCGGATGGGCCGGGGCCCTGGTGCGTCCGGAGGAGGGCCTGCAGTCTCTGCGCTGTTTCCTCATACCTTGTTGACTTGTGGTTGTCTCCTTTCCTCAACCTCTGGTCATGCAGTGTCTGATACACTTTCTGGAGTCCTGCCTTCCTATATACTGGGTCCCTGTTGGGTATTTGCTGCTTTCCTCCGCAGATCAGGCCAATTTTCCTCTGGCGCGTGGAGGGAAGCAAAATCCTTTGTCCTACTCCACCGCCATCTTCCTGATCTCTGAGAAGAAATTTTTTTCATTGGAAGAAGAAACTTCATTAATTTTTTGGTCCAGAATGCCCTTGGCAATGAAGCCTTCATTGGGGAAATGGCAGCCAAACTCTTCATCCCTAAAGCTGTTCATAGTTTCTCGATGTTTGTTTATGACTCAACAAAAAGGAAAATTAAGATGGACAATTTAAAAATACTTTACAATTTATTTAACTAATTCAGCATTATTATGACACAACATTTTGCAAGGACATGACAAATAAGAGCTACAGTGCTGTCCCTATTATAAGCATAGATGCAAAAAATCCTAAATAAAATAGTTGCATATTCAATAGTATTTTATAAAAGGGATAAAATACATTTTTACCAAAAGAGAATTATTCCAGCAAGCTAAATTGACTTAATTTATTAATAAATGGAAAATTATTGATGTAGGTGAATATATTAATAAATCCACCTATAAAGGTGAATTCAATAAAGGTGAATATCAATCAATATAAATTTATATGAACATATCCACATATGCAGACAATGTTATTAGAATTAGAGATGCATTCATGGAATAAATGCTCTTAACAGACAAAAGTTGAAAACTTTTTAAAATTATAAAATATCTACAAAGTACTTTAGAAGAAATTATATATAGTGTTCCCTCCTGAGATCATGAATGAGAAAAGGATAGAAGAAATAAAGCTGTCATTATTGTGAGAGGTCATGAGTATGCAACTAAAAATTCAAAGGAATCAACAAACCCTTAGAAATAATAAGTAAATTTTGCTAAGTTGCTGAATACAAGACTAATATAACAATAACTTTTATTTCTATGAGAGCCAAGTAGAATTTTTAAAATAAAATATCATTAAAATTGCATGAAGAATTAAGTATCTGTTTTGCTAATAAATTTAACTAGACTGACTTATACACAGTAAACAATAAAATATGGCAAAAGAACATTTTCCAAGGCCTATGTAAATCTCATGATACACCATGTTTATAGACTGGAAAATTCAAAATGTCATCTTCACAAATTGGTGTACAGATTCAAAGCGATTTGAATCAAAGTTCCCTTGAAAATGTTTGCAAAACTACTAAGCTGATTTTACAATTTATATGGAAATGCAAGGGGACAAGACAATCTTAAACAAACTCTTAAAAGACTTACATCAATTTGTATCTCTCTGATGGCTAGTGACGCTGACCATCTTTTCATATGTCTTGGAGCCACTTATATGCCCTCCTTGGAGAAGCGTCTGTTGAGATCCTTTGCCTAATTTTTGACTGGGTTGTTTGCCTTCCTGGACTGGAGTCATGTGAGTTCTTTATACATTTTGGAGATCAAATCCTTATTCAAGATAATCATTGGCAAATACATTTTCCCATATGGTTGGTTCTCTTTTCATTTTAATGCTGCTTTTTTAGCAGTGTATAAGCTTTTTGAAAAATAAAATAAATTGTGAAGCACACTAAAAAAAGAATAACAGGTGACTCTTGTAAATGCTGATATATTTATAAGTCATTTTGAATTCCCAAAATAAAAAATTCTGTTATATTCCAGAAAATAAGAAATGGAATAGAAACGTACATTACCCATGTATCCCCAGGATGGTGAATTCTGTAAATTATCATTGTACATAAATACATTATGCTTGTATACTAAAAAAATTCAGTTTTGGAGGGAATATATACTTATAAAATACTTAAAAACAGGAGAAAAGACTTACATAATTGGAGATCAAACCCTTGTCTGAGGTATTATTGGTAAGTATATTTTCCCATACAATACTTTAACAACAATAAAAATAAATAAATAAATAAATATAAAAAAGACATATTATTGGCTATCGAGGCTTATTTTATAGCTAGAGTCACTGAGAGCATATATTTGGCTTAGGTAAATTGGATAAAAAGAAGAAACCAGAAACACATAAACACCTTCATGTGTATACAAATACATATAGTCAGTTCATTTGTGGCTAAGATATCATCGCAAAGCAGTAGAAAAGGTCTTGTTTTTACAATGAATAGCTCTGGATCAACTTGATGTGTACATTGAAAAAATAAACCTTTATGGAATTGATATTTGTGTTAGGTCTTAGATAAGGATAAAGATTTATTCTACTTTTGAAAGCAAAATAATGTCTTCTAAGAAAACAAAAATATATGTAATAAATTATCTTTGTGACCTTGGATATGCAAAGATTTCTTTATTGTTAAGGGTACAGAAAACAAGCTATGATATTGGAAATAATTTAGACACACATATCTGACAAGAGATTTTTTATAACATGTATTTTCAACATATGTATGACAAAATAGAAATACTGTATGAATATAAAAATGTGTATGTATGTATGTGAGAGTGTGTGTGCATGTCAAACTAGTCTACAGAGTGAACTACCTAGAAAATGGTTACTTTAAGGAATGATTGGAGAATATTGAGTAAGACTGGTAAAAAGAGGTTTTACAGGTTTCTGGTAATGTTCTGTTTCTTCACTTCAGTCATGTAGGGGGAATATAGAGGGGAACTTGGACAAGTATATTTTACAAGTGTAAATTCTCATAAAAGTTTCATGAATTCTTACATGAGGACTAATCTGTAGAAAAATTCATGATTTCTAATGGGAGAATTTCCACTAGTGTGGTTTTGCTTTCTTTTTTTTTATGTATATCTCTAAAGACTTCTGAAGTCTATATTCAAATTTAAAACATTTCTCTGCTAAATGGCATTCCTGAAATTACTCCCCATTGAGAATCAAAAAGTAAAATTTTTTTTCTAACATTAGGGATAAAAATTTGTTCTCATATTATAAAGAATGCCAGATCATTCTATATTATGATGAACATTGGTTACATATAAATAATTTTTAATTAAAACAATTTTAATTGTATATTTGTTTATTGAAAATGGAACAATGGTATAGGCATTACGAGAAAAATTATATAAGTCCTTTCAAAAATTATAAATAGAGCTATCATAGGAAATATCTATCTCACTTCTTGAGTATATTTGCAATGGAAATTTAGTATCTTGAAGAGATATCTAATACATGTTCATTGCAGCATTATTAACAATAGCCAAGATGTGGAAATATTATAAGTGGAATATATATTTTTTGAATCTTATAGAATTCCCAATAACTCAACTCATAAAATTAGGATATAGTTAGTTTTCTGATTATTTTTAAGATAGAATTTAAGTAAATTATTGCCAACTTTTCAGAAACACAGTTCTCCAGGAATTCCAAGTAGGTGAGGAAGATGTGTGTTCTCTTCCTGCAGCAGTGGCAATGACCTCCTAGCACAGGGATGCCTCAAGTAGACTCCCTGGAGATACCTGCAGCCACAGAGCACACAGCATGCCCAGCTGCTCATAACAGCACCCGGCTGGCTTCCGGTCACCCTCCTAACTCCCTCCCGTGGAAGACCGCAGGCGGAGGTGGAGCAGGAGCTCTGGAGAGGGGCAGCAGCATTGCAGGCTTAGGGGACTGATCTAGATTTAATGTTTTGTATGTAGATGTCCAGTCCTTTACATTTTCATTCATCTCAAGATATCTTTTAATTTCTCTAGTCATTTCTTTTTTGACCCATTGATTTTTCAAATTTTTATTTATTTAAAAAATATTTTGTTTATTTTTTAGGGAGAGAGAAAGGGAGGGAGAAAAAACATCTATGTGTGAGAGAAACATTGATCAGTTGCCTCTCTATGCACTGAGGACCAGGGAACAATGTGCAACCCAGGCATGTGCCTTGTTGGGGAACTGACCCAGCAACCTTTCACTTTGCAGGATAACTGCCCAACCAACTGAGCCACACCAATCATGGCCACCCCATTGATTTGTGTGTATGTGTGTATTATTCAATTTCCATGTACTTGAGGATTTTCCAGTTTCTCTTCTGTTTTTGATTTCTGACTCACTCCACTGTAATCTTTTTATGATTTCAGTCTTTTAACATTAATTGAGAATTATTTTATGAGCTAATATATGACCTATCCTGGAGAATGTTCCATGTGAACTTGACAGGAATGTGTTTTCTACTGTTACTGAATGAAGTGCTCAGTGTATGTGTTAGGTGCTGTTGGTTTATAATGTTCAAATCTACTATTTCTTCATTGATCTTATGTTTAGGTATTTTAACCATTATTGAAAATAGAGTATTAAGATTTTTTAAATCCTATAGAACACAAAAAGAAGAGTTACAAACCAAAACTTTTTTTTAAATTTTATTTATTTATTTGTCTTTAGAGGGGAAGGAGAGAGGGAGAGAAACATCAATGTATGGTTGCCTTTTGTGCATCCCCTGCTGGTAGTTAGCCTGCAAGGAACTGGCCTACAACCCAGGCATGTGCCCCGACTGGGAATCGAACTGCGATCGTCTGGTTCGCAGGCCCGCGCTCAATCCACTGAGCTACACCAGCCAGGGCCAAACCAAAACTTTAATACTAGCTATTTTATTTATTTATATATATACATTTACCAGAGATCTTTATTTCTTCTGATGACTTTGATTTACAGTCCAGTGTCTTTAATTTCATTTTAAGAAAGTCTTTTTAGCATTTTTTTTGTAGGGCAGGTCTACTAGTGATGAATTCCTTTAACTTTTGTTTATCTGGAAATGCCTGATTTCTTCTTCATTTTTTTGTTTTATTTATTTTTTTAAAATGGGGATATAATTGACATATAACATTGCATTAGCTTAAGATGTACAGCATAATGATTCAATACTTGTACACTATGCAAAATGATCAACACAATATGTCTAGCTAACATTCATCACTATAAATAGTCACAAATTCTTTTTATTTGTGATGACCTACTTTCTTAGAAACTTATTTTTCAAATGTTCATTTTTCTTTTTTTTAAAGATTTTATTTATGTATTTTTAGAGAGAGGGGAAGGGAGGGAGAAGAGAGGGAGAGAAACCTCAATGTGTGGTTGCCTGTCACACATCTCTGACTGAGGACCTGGCCTGCAACCCAGGTCTGTGCCCTGAGTGGGAATTGAACCAGTGACCCTTTAGTCTGCAGGTTGGCACTCAGTCCACTGAGTCAGACCAGTCAGGGCTCTCTTAGCAACTTTTAAATATACAACACAATTAACTAATAGTCATTATGTTGTACATACTATGCTTCATTTTAGAAGTATAGTTTTGTTGGATAAGAAATTCTTGTCTGATAGATTTTAATTTTAACTCTTAAAATAAATATTATTTACTGTCCATGAGAATTAGTTTCTCTCTCACTCCTTTCAGGATTTTCTCCTTTTCCCTTTTGTTATAATGCATTTTTCTTAAAGATTTATTATTTACAAATATTTTATTTATTTATTTTTAGAGGGGAAGGGAGGGAGAGATGGAAACAACCTGCAGTTGCCTCTCACACACCCCTTACTGGAGACCTGGCCAACATCCCAGGCATGTGCCCTACACTGGGAATTGAAGCAGTGACCCTTTGGTTCACAGGCTGGTGCTCAATCCACTGAGCCACACTAACCAGGGCTATTATAATGTGTTTTTATGTGAAGCTTTTAAAGTTTATCCTTCTTGAAGTCCAATGAGCTTCTAAGATTTGTTTATTCATGGCTTTTATCAAATTTGGGGAGTTATTATTATTTCTTTAATTTTTAAAATCTTTTCTCTATCTCTTCTCCTTTCGAGACTCCCAGATGCATAGCATATGTTCAAAAACTTGGTGGTTTCCCATAGGTTCTGAACTCTCTGTTCATTTTTTCTGCTTCACAAACTAGAAATTTCAACTACTCTATCTTTAAATTTGCCGATTATTTTTTCTGCTTGCTAACATCTATTGTTGAACCCTTATGTTGGAATTTTTCATTTCAACTTTAATAGTTTGTAGCTCTAGATTTTCTGCTTGATTCCTTTTGTATAATTCCTGTATTTTTATAGATATTGCCTACTTGTTAATTCATTGGTCTTCCAAAATGCTTTATTTTTGTTCATGATTTCCTTTATGTTAAGCCCAGTTATGCCAGTTAATGTCTTTTTTCCTTATATTTCCAGTGTCTGAGCTTCTTCAGTAATGTTTCTTTTTATCTTGTTTCTTTGTATGCTTTGAACTTTTTGTGGAGAACTGGACATTTTGAACATTGTAATATGATAATTCTAGACACCAGATTCTCCTTATTCCCAGGGGTTGTTGATGTTGCTTATTGGGAACCAGGAGTTGCAGCTGTTCATTTGTTTAGTGACTTTTACAAAGTATTTTTTGCAAAGACAATATTTCTTTTCATGTGTTGTCACTGAAGTCTCTTTTCTATTATCTTTGTGGTCAGCCAGTGACATGGTCAAATAGAGGAGAAAAAAATAAAAATGTGTTCTGTTTAGTTAAACTCTACAGACACTGCCCAGGAAGCTATTTCATGGTGGTTGAAACAATAGCCAGTGACTTGTTAGCCTCTCAGTGGAGGGCAGAATGAAACACACTACACCACTCCTTGTAGATCAAGGTCTTTATTGCTCAGCTGTGCCACAGGCTATGCCAGGAACATGGGCTGCCATTTACATAGTTGCCTGCTATGGGGTTAGAACATGGAGGATGGTAGCTGCTATGCAAAAATGAAGTTCATCCAAATTTACCAACCTCTTTCTTTGTCAAGTACTCTTCTGGATGCTGCAAATGTTTGACTAAATTCCAGACTTCTAAATAATGGATTTCAATGGATCTTTCAGGATTAATAGTTATTTCACTAGAGGGACTGATCCCTGGAGTTTCCTACTTTTCCATCTTCTGTGATGTTAAATTAACTTTAGTTGTTTAAGACCGCTATGTTTGTAATTTGTTGCAGCAGAACTAAGAAATTAAGAAAGCCCCAGTCTCCCTCTGAGTACCATGCTTATGTATACATTGCCTAATCCATATTTCTTCTTGGATAGCCTTTAGATGCACTTAGCAGAATTCTTGTTTTCCATGTTTCTCCTTGAAATTTCTCCTTATTAGTAAATGAAAAGCCCCAGTGTAACTCTGGTAACTCAGGGAAAACGTAGGCATTATCCTTGTCTTGACATTTTCTTTTTTTTAAAGATTCTATTTATTTATTTATTTATCTTTAGAGGGGAAGTAGAGAGGGAGAGAAACATCAATGTATGGTTGCCTTTCATGCGTCCCCTGCTGGGAGTTGGCCTGCAGGGAACCGGCCTGCAACCCAGGCATGTGCCCTGACTGGGAATCGAACCGCGATCGTCTGGTTCGCAGGCCCGTGCTCAATCCACTGAGCTACACCAGCCAGGGCCCGACATTTTCTTTCTTATCCCAGAATTCAATCTATGAACCAGTTCCCTAACTTCTACCTTCAAAATATATCTCAAATATATCCACTTCCACATACTCCAAGGTGCCATGTTCTCTTGTTGAGGCTGCTGCAGTAGTCTCCTAATTCTATTCCTGCTTACACTCTTGTCACTGATATATCAGTTCTTCACATTGTATCTGAAGTTTTTTAAACAAGTAAATCGTATAACATCAGTCCACTGCTTAAAACTTTTCAATGGCTTGCTATGACATTTAAAATATAATCTACCCCTCTTCTATGTCTTTGCAGTAGTTAATTTGTGTGTCAGTGTGCCTGGGTAACAAAGTACGTAGACATATGTTTAAGCATTTTTCAGGGTGTGTCTGTGAGGGTGGTTCTGGATGACATTAATATTTAAATCAGTAAATTGAGTAAAAGGAGATTGTCCTCCCTAATGTAGGTGGGCCTTATCTGGTCAGTTGAAGGTCTGAATATAACAAAAAAACCACATCTACCCACAAGTAACAGGGAATTCCTTCTGCCTGAGTCATCAATTGGTTCTTTCCTGTTTTTGGACTCCAGCTGCACCCTAGTTCTCCTCAGCCTCCAGTTTGCCTACTGCAGATATTGGGACAGTTTACCCTCCACAATCACATAAGCCAAGGTCTTAAACTAAGCTCTCCTTCTTTCTGTATATATGGGTGTGTGTATATATAATCATATATAGTTAACATATACACTACATATAGAAGCATTATTTGTGTATTATATGTGAATATATCTGTGTATATAAATATTGGTATATGTATCTGTATACATGTGTAAATTATGTATATGAGTATATATGTATATACACATATGATAGTATACAAAATTTGCATATATACTACACATAGAAGAATTATTTGTATATACATCCTATTTGTTTATATATATCCTATTTTTGTGCATATGTGTGTGTGTATATATTATATTGCCTATTTGTTCTGTTTCTCTGAAGAGCCATAACTCATAATAGTCCTACAAGATTTTGCCTATCTCTCTGACCCCTCATCCCCTTGCTGATAGTGTTTTAGTCTCATTCTTCTTTTTTTAATTTCACTGTTGTTCAAGTGCAGTTTTCTTTCTTGTATTCCCAGCCCTGCCGGCCCCCAGTGCTCCCCACCTCCCTCCCATCTCCGCCCCCCACCTTAGCTATTGTCCATGTGTCCTTTATACTTGTTCACGTGAGTCCTTCCCCATTTCCCCTGTGATTCTCTCCTTTCTCCCTTCTGGACCCTGTCAGCACGTTCTGTATTTCAGTGTCTTTGGCTACATTTTGCTTGTTTGTTTGTTTTGTTGTTTAGAATCCTGTTAAAGGTGATATCATATGGTATTTGTCTTTCACCTCCTGGCTTATTTCACTCAGGATAATGCTTTCCAGTTCCATCCATGATGTTGCAAAGGGTAGTATTTCCTTCTTCCTTTACACAGCATAGAATTCTATTGTGTAAATGTACCATAGTTTTTTGATCCAGTCATTGACCGATGGGCATTTAGGTTGCTTCCAACTCTTGGCTATTGTAAATTGTGCTGCTATGAACATCGGGGTGCATAGGTTCTTTTGGATTGGTGTTTCAAGGTTCTTAGGATATACTCCTAGCAGTGGAATTGCTGGGTCAAAAGGCACGTCCATTTTTAGTTTTCTTAGAAAATTCCATACTGCTTTCCATAGTGGTTGTACCAGTCTGCAATCCCACCAACAGTGAACTAGAATCCCCTTTCCCTACACTTGTTCGAGAAGTCCCCTTTCTCGAACACTTGTTGTTTGTTTCTTTGTTCAGGGTAGCCATTCTGACTGGTGTTAAGTGGTATCTCATTGTGGTTTTGACTTGCATCTCTCTGATAGCTAGTGATATTGAGCATCTTTTCATGTGTCTCTGGATCCTCTGTATGTCCTCCTTGGAGAAGTGTCTGTTCAAGTCATTTGCCCATTTTTTAATTGGGTTGCTCGTCTTCTTTGAGTGGAGTTGTGTGACTTCTTTGTATATTTTGGAGATTAAACCTTTGTCTGAGGTATCATTGGCAACTATATTTTGCCAAACTGTTGCTTCTCTTTTTATCTTGATACTGTTTTCCTTAGCCATGCAGAAGCTTTTAAGTTTGATGAGATCCCATTTGTTTATTCTTTCCTTTATGTCCTTTGCTCTAGGGGATATATAGGGAAAAATATTGCTGCATGGAATATCTGAGATTTTCCTGCCAATGCTCTTCTCTAGGACTTTAATGGTTTCCCGGCTTATATTTAAGTCTTTTATCCTCCTTGAATTTATCTTGGTGTATGGTGTAAGTTGCTGCTTGAGTTTCATTTTTTTGCATGTGGCTGTCCAGTTCTCCCAACACCATTTGTTAAGAGGCTATCTTTACTCCATTTTATGTTACTGCCCACTTTGTCAAATATTAATTGACTGTACAGATTTGGGTTTATTTCTGAGCTCTCTGTTCTATTCCATTGGTCTATGTGCCTATTTTTATTCCAGTACCAGGCTGTTTTGATTACAGTGGCCTTGTAATACAGTTTGATTTCAGGTATTGTGATCCCTCCTACTTTGTTCTTCTTTCTTAACATTGCAGCTGCTATTTGGGGTCTTTTATGGTTCCATATAAATTTTTGAAGTGTTTGTTCTATGTCTGTGAAATATGCCATTGGTACTTTAATGGGTATTGCATTGAATCTGTAAATTGCTTTGGGTAGTATGGACATTTTGATGATGTTAATTCTTCCAATCCATGAACACAGTATATGTTTCCATTTGTTTGTGTCTTCCTTGATTTCTTTCTTCAGTGTTGTGTAGTTTTCTGCATACAGGTCTTTTACCTCCTTGGTTAGATTTATTCCCAGATATTAATTTTTTTGTTTTTGCTATGTCAAATGGGATTTTTTTCTTGATTTCTGCTTCTGCTGATTCATTGTTAGTATACAGAAATGCCTTGATTTCTGGATATTGACTTTGTATCCCGCTGTTTTCCCAAATTCATATATTAGTTCAAGCAGTTTTTTGGTAGAGTCTATAAGATTTCCCATGTACACTATCATGTCATCTGCAAACAATGACAGTTTTGTTTCCTCCTTTCCGATTTGGATGCTTTTTATTTCCTTTTCTTGTCTGATTGCTCTGGCTAGAACTTCCAATACTATATTGAATAGAAGTGGTGAAAGTGGACAACCTTGTCTTATTCCTGATCTTAGTGGAAGAGATTTTAGTATTTGACCATTGAGTATGATGTTGGCTGTCGGTCTTTCATACGTGGCCTTTATTATATTGAATTCTCCCTCTATTCCCACTTTGCTGAGTACCTTTATCATAAATGGGTATTGTACCTTATCAAAAGCTTCTTCCGCATCTATCGAAATGATCATGTGGTTTTTGTGTTTGCTTTTGTTTATGTGGTGTATTACATTTACTGATTTACGAATATTGAACCATCCTTGCATCCCTGGGATGAATCCCACTTGGACTTGGTGTATGATCTTTTTGATGTATTGCTGGATGGGATTTGCCAATATTTTGTTGGCATTTTTTGAGGATTTTAGTGTCTATGTTCACCAGCGATATTGGCCTGAAGTTTTCTTTCTTTGTTGTGTCTCTATCTGGTTTTGGAATTAGGGTGATGCTGGCTTCATAAAAAGAGTTGGGGAGTTTTCCTTCCTTCTGGATTTTTTGGAATAGTAAATGAAGAATCGGGGTTAGTTCTTCTTTAAAAGGTTTGTAGAATTCTCCTGTGAAACCATCTGGTCCAGGGCTTTTGTGCAATGGGAGTTTTTTGATTACTTCTTCAATTTCATTTGCTGTTATTGGCCTACTCAGGTTTTCTGCTTCTTTTTCATTGAGTTTTGGAAGATTATATTTTTTAGAAATTTGTCCATTTCACCTAGGTTTTCAAATTTCTTGGCATACAGTTCTACATAGTAATTCCTTACAATCCCTTCTATTTCTGTGGTATCAGTTGTAATCGCTCCTCTTTCATTTCTGATTGTGTTTATTTGTGTCCTCTCTCTCTTTTTTTGATGAGCCTACTTAAAGGTTTATCCATTTTGTTTACCTTTTCAAAAAACCAACTCCTGGATTCATTGATCCTTAGAATTGTGCTTTTAGTCTCTATGTCATTTAATTCTGCTCTGATCTTGGTTAGTGCCTTCCTTCTACTTGCTCTGGGCTGTCTTTGTTGTTGTTCCCCAAGTTCTTGGAGGCATCAAGTTAGGTTGGTTGTTTGAAAAGTTTCTATTTTCTTTAGGTAACCCTGTATTGCTATGAACTTCCCTCTCAGGACTGCCTTCACTGTGTCCCATAAGTTTTAGATTGTTGTGACTTCATTTTCATTTGTTTCCAGAAACTTTTTTATTTATTCCCTGATTTCTGTCTTGGCCCATTCCTTGTTTAATAGCATATCATTCAGTCTCCATGATTTTGGGTGTTTTTGTTTTTTTCCTGTGGGATTGGTTTCCAGTTTCAGTCCCCTGTAATCAGAGAAAATGCTTGGTATGATTTCTATTTTCCTAAATTTGTTGAGTCCCATTTTGTGTCCTATTATGTGATCTATCTTGGAAACTGCTCCATGTGCATTTGAAAAGAATGTGTATTTAGCTTCTTTAGGATGAAGGGCTCTCTCTATATATATCAATTAGATCCATTTCATCTAGGGTGTCACTTAATGCTGCAATATCTTTGTTGATATTTTGTTTGGAAGATTTGTCCATTTTTGACAGTGGGGTGTTGAAATCCCCTACTATAATTGTGTTGCTGTCAATTTCATTTTTGAGGTCCTCTAGGATTTTCTTTATATATTTGGGTGCTCCTGAGTTGGGTGCATATATATTTACGATGTTGATGTCTTCTTGGTGGATTCTTCCCTTGAGTATTATGAAGTGACCTTCTGGGTCTATCTTTATGGCCCTGTTTTTGAAGTCTATTTTGTCTGATATGAGAATTGCTACCCCGGCTTTTTTCTTGTCCATTGCTTGGAAAATTTGTTTCCATCCTTTCACTTTTAGTCTGTGGTGGTCTTTTGACCTGAGGTGGGTCTCTTGTAGGCAGCATATGTGTGGGTCATGCTTTCTTATCCATTCAGCTACTCTGTGTCTTTTAATTGGTGCATTTAATCCATTTACGTTTAAGGTTATTATTGAAAGGTACTTATTCATTGCCATTTATGTACCTGTGTTACTCTCTATCTCTCTCTTTTCCTTCCCTTCCTTAAAGCAGTCCTTTTAATAATTCTTGTAGAGCTGGTTTGGTGGAGGCATATTCTTTTAGACTTCTTTTGTCTTGGAACCTCCTTATTTGGCCTTCTATTGTGATTGAGAGCCTTGCTGGTTAGAGTAGCCTTGGTTGTAGGCCTCTGTTTCTCATTGCTTGGAATATATCTTGCCATTCTCTTCTTCCTTGGAATATTTCCATTGAGAAGTCAGTAGCCAGCCTTATTGGGACTCCCTTGTATGTTATTTCCTTTTTCTCTCTTGCTGCCTTTAGGATTCTCTCTTTGTCTTGGAATTTTTCCATTTTAATGATGATGTGTCTTGCAGGAGGCCTCTTTGGGTTCCACCTGCTTGGGATTCTCTGCGATTCCTGGGTTCGTGTGACTTTATCTCTCCTCAACTTAGGAAAATGTTCCATTATTACTCTTTCAAGTAGATTTTCTATCCCTTGTTCTTCTTTTTCTCTTTCTGATATTCCTATTTTTCAGATATTATTACATTTCATATTGTCTTACATTTGTCTTAAACTCTCCTCATTTTTTCTGATTCTCTTTTTCATTACTTGGTCCATCTGGGAAATTCTTTCTATCCTGTCTTCAATCTCACTTATGCGATCTTCCGCCATATCGATTCTATTCTTCATACCTTCTACTGTGTTCTTCAGTTTAGAAATTATATTCTTCATTTCCTCTTGGCCTTTACTGATGGTTTCTATTTCCTTTTTCATGTTGGTATAGTTTGCAGAGAGCTCATTGTAGCTCCCCTGTAGTTTCTGGTAGCTCATTGTAAGCTCTTTGAATTTCCTGATAACCAATGCTTTGAATTCTCCATCTGATTGTTGACTTGCCTCTTTTTCATCTAACATTCTTTCTGAGGCTTCCTCCTTTCCTTTCCTTTGGGGATTCTTTCTTTGTCTTCCCATTGTTTTTGATATTCTTCTTGTTGTCCTCCGCTTCGTAAATTGGTCTTCTCTGGTTCCCTGGGTTTATTTTGTGAACTTCTGTGGTAGGATGCCTGTGAAATTCAGTGGTGCAATCTCCTGCAGGTATCTTGGTGTTCTCCACTTCCACCTACTCCTTTCTTTGTTCTGCGTGTGTGATCAGTTGGAGGGGGAGACAAAATGGTTTATGATAACAGAAGATGATTTCATGTTATTTACAGACACAGTTGGCAGGATAGAAACAGACAATCTTTAGTCTATGTATAGAGTTAACCGTGCTCTTCAACCCACCTTTACCACTTATAGGAAAGGGTGGACATAAGTTAAGGTCTTGTTGAGAAGGGGGAGCTTGTGAGTTGTATCCAGAAAGCAGTGTGTTTGCGGGTGGTCAGATTTGAGGTAAGGTGAGAGTACAGGTTAGTAACTGGGTGTAGCATGTGAGTAAATAGAGTAATTGAATTCAGGCACCTGTAAGGTGGTCTAAGGTCTGAGAGATGTGTTATGAAGTATTACTGTTGTATAGAACAGCTCTTGTTTGCATTTATATTAGAGCAACACTCACATGATAGATTTTATGTGATCTGTCTAAATGGGGGTTATAGAGCTTGGGTAGTATGGCAAAGGAAAGCAAGTGAAGCATAGAAAGTTAGCAATACACTGTGGAGGAAAGAGCAGTGGGAACCTGTCAGGTAGTACAGTATACCCTGCCAGGACAAAGAAACCTGTACAGAAAGAGGAGGGATACAAAGATATTCTTAAAATTAAAAAAAAGGAGTAAGAATAATGCAAAAATAATAATAATACACCTAAAAGAAAACTAAGCAACACTCAAACAAACAATTCAACACACACACGCGCACACACACACACACACGTGCGAAAGTCAAGAGAAAAGGGGAATAAGCGGAAAATTTTGGGAAGAACAGAAGGACTAAAACCAGACAAAAAGAAAAAGAAATGAAGGACAGATTATTGAAAGATAGAGAAACAATACAGTTTACAAGATATAAGATTAATTACAAAAAAAGTTGAGAGAGAAAAAAAGGGGGAAGGGAAAAAACACACACTAGAGCAGGGGAAAAAAAAAAAAGAACCACCCTTCCTTTGTTGGTTTCAAACTGTCCAAACCAGTTTTTCTGGTTGCTGTTTCTCTGAGGGCAGGTATGCCGGGGCTGGGGAGCAGGCTGCAGATTGGGCTGTGGTCGCACACACCCCCAGGAGGCTGCCTGTGTGCAGATTGGGCTGTGGTCGCACACACCCCCAGGAGGCTGCCTGTGTCCCTCGGTATCCGGCACTGTCCTCCTCAGTCCTGTGGCAGAACCCAGGTGTTCCCACCCCTCCCCTGGATGGCTGCTGGGTGGTTGGGCCTTTAGGCAAGCTGCAGTCTTAGAGCCCCTCAGTTCACTTTCCAATAGAGACTTCTCCACAAAGCCTGCCTCTCAGCCCACCCCAATCCCAAAAGACTGGCAAGGACAGTGTCCTTCTTAAATCCCGGGGGCTGACGGGCTGGTGGGCTGGTGACCACAGAGTCCTCAGTTGCCACCCTTTACATTAACTTAAGCCCACAGGTCTCTGCCCGGTATTAACTTATCTGCCTAGATGGGGAGTGGGGAGTCAGTTCTCTCCCACAGAGTCTGTTGCCCGCCCACTGGGTGCCGGGCCTCTGGAGTTCCCTCCGCCATAGGCGCCCCGGCCCTGGATTCAGATGGGGCTTCTGTATCCCACTGATGCTGCCTGCCCAGATTGGCCGCGGCTTCTGGACCTTACTCAGGCTTCTGGACCTTACTCAGGCTCCAACGGAGGTTGCCCGCCTTAGGCGGACCCAGGCACAGCCCCCAACCTAGGAGGCCGCAAGCGCGCAGCTGCTTTTGTCCTCACTCACCTTTTGGAGTCCTGTCTGGTTCCTCTGTCACACTCTCTGGTCTCTTATTTTCATACATGTTGGGGAATTGTTGGTTGATTAAGCTGTTCTTCGGCACATACGCCCAGATTTTCTACCAGATGCACGGGAGGTGGGTTCCCTCTGTGCTACTCTGTCGCCATCTTAACCCACTCTCGTCCTTCATTCTTTTCTTTCAGCCAAGCTGGCATTGGTTCCTCATTCTGCCTGAAAGCCATTCCTCAGATCTATATATGGGTGGTTCTATCTCCTCATTTAAGTGACTGTTCAAATACCACCTCCCCACACAGGCTTCCCTAAATGAATGGCATCCTACTTGTTCCATTACATTGTTGTTTGTTCTTTTTTCACTGTATTCATTATAAGCTAAATTATTTTATTTATTCAGTATTTATTACACTTATTGTTTATCTCTACCACAAAAATTTAAACTTTATGAGTTTAGGGATTCGGCTTACTGTTTTAGTTTTAGTAATTGGTCTATAGTATATGCTATAGGATTTACTGAATGAATAGATGAATAAATGTAATTAGGTTTAAATAAATTTTAGAAACCTACTTTCAATATTGGAAGAAAATATTAAGAATTATTGTGACTAACCCAACCACATTATGAAAATGAAAATTTGGGGACAATCCAAAGCATTAGGTGCACAAGAAATAGTCCTTTTTTTGAATTAGGGAGTAAAAGGAGTCCACATATTAATAACTAGAAAAATATAGAATAAAAAATAATCTAGAGAAAAGGTTAAGGTAATCTTTGATAAAAATAAAAACTGTGTAATCACCTAAGTCAAGGAGAAGATTAAAGCAAATAAAGTACATTTTTGGTAGTAAAAGACAGAAAAGAATGAAGAAAATTTAAAAGCAGAAGCCAAGGGGTATAGGAGTGGAGTGATTGACCACAAAAGAAAAAGGACTCATGGACAAGGGCAACAGTGTGGTGACTATGGGGGAAGGAGGGAGATGGGTGAATGTGGAAGAATGTGGGAGGGGGATAAATGATAATGGAAAAAATATCATTAAAAAAAACAAAAACAGAAGACAAAATGTGTATAAAGCAGACCAAATATATCATTTATGACTATAAACAGAAATAACTTACCCCGTATTAAAAATAAAATATCAATAAGTAAAATAAAATTCTAAGAGGTTTAAAATATTCAACTTTGTATTTAGTATTAAAGAGTAATATAGAATTACACACAATAAGATACGGGAAAAGACCAGAGAAATGTAAACTGAAGGAAATCAGGGTGGCAATGTAAATTTTACACAAAGCAGATTGCAAGGCAACTGTGTTACATGAGATAGAGTCCTTTTATAATGGCAAAAGGTGAAATCTGTAATGAAATTATAAAACTAATATATACCATATGACTTTCATAAAATAGATAAAGTAAAAATGGGAGACAAGAGTGAAGAAGCAACAGTTTGTACCTGTGAGAAATGTCCCATCTAGTATTTAACAGGGCAAATAAATACTAAGAGAATAGGAATAATATAATTTAAAAGACAGAATTAATTGGTATAGTAGATATTTTACATCATATCAATGAAGATTTCATCTTCTTTTTAAAATATTAATGAAACACATGAACAAGTATAAAGGACACATGGACAATAACTAAGGGTGGTGGCGGAAATGGGAGGGAGGTGGGGAGCACTGGGCGGGGGGCAGGCAGGGCTGGGAATATAAGACAGAAAACTGTACTTGATCAAGAATTAAATATAAAAAAAGAACAACTGTAATGGTATAATCAATAAAATATATTACAAAAATATTAATGAAACAGCCCTGGCTGGTGTGGCTCAGTGGATTGAGCATTGGCCTGCAAGCCAGAGTGTCACTGGTTTGATACCTAGTCAGAACACATGCCTGGGTTGCAGGCCAGGTCCCCAGTTGGGGACCCATGAGAGGCAACAATATACTGGTGTTTCTCTCCCTCTCTTTCTCCCTTCACCTCTGTCTAGAAATAAATAAATGAAATCTTTAAAAATAAAATATTAATGAAGCATACATTAAATTGGTTATATAATAGGCTCTTCAAAAACAAAGACAAATCAAAACTCTCAAAGAGAAAATTTCTCAGCTACAATATAGTAAAATTAAAAGTTGAGACAACACACAGATATATAAGTAAAAATCTTAAATTAGAAAGCAATTTTTAAAACCATGCACTTACAAATAATTTATAGTCAAAATGAAATAAAAGATAGCTATGATTAGAAGATAATTAAAATGAGAACATTGCATTACAAAATGAGTATGACATAGTTTCCATCATAGGCTTAATATTTTTGCCTTGGATGATATAATAGTAGCACAATACCATAAATAGTCAATGTAAGAAGTTATTTAAAAATGTAACAAGCCTTGGCCAGGTGGCTCAGTTGGTTGGAGTGTCATCATATACACCAAAAGTTTGAGAGTTTGACTCAGGTCAAGGCACATACCTAAGTGGCAGTTTGGTCCCTGCTTGGAGCATGTATGAGAGACAACTGATAGATGTTTCTCTCTCACATTGAGGTTTCTCTCTCTTCCGCTTTCTCTCTCTTTCTTTCTCCTCCATCTTCCTTTCATTCTCTCTAAAGTCAATTAAAAAATACTTGGGTGAGGATAAAAAATAACAAATATTGTTACTTTTAATGCCTTTTCTTTTTGCTTTTAGTCTTGTTGTTTTTAAATGCAACAAGAGAAAATCAAGTAGTTACCTACAAGAAATTCTCATGAGACTGTCAGCTGATTTCCCAAAAGAAGCTTTGTAGGCTAGAAAGGATTGGCAAGAAATATTCAGAGTCATGAAAAGTGGGGACCTATTGCCAAGAATTCTCTACCCACTGAAGATATTATTTAGAATCAAAGGGTGGACAAAAAGTTTCCCAGACAAGAAAAAACTAATGCAGTTCATCATCACCAAAACATTATTATATGAAATGTTAAAGGGCTTAAGAAAAAGAAGAAGATCAAAACTATGAACAATAAAATGGTAAAAAATACACATCTATCAACAACTGATTTGAAAACAAACTAAGAAAACAACAACAGAGACAGAATCATGGATATGGAAAACATTTTCATGGTTGCCAGATGGGAGTGGGGTGTTAGGGAATGGGTGAAGAGGTGAGAGGATTAAGAAGTACAAATAGGTAGCTACAGAATAGCCATGGGGATATAAAGTACAGTATAGGAAATGGAGTAGTCAAAGAATTTGTAGACATGATCCACAGACATGAACAATGGTGTCAGGATAGCCTGAGGGGTGGGGTATGCTGGGTGAAAGGGAACCAAGGTGCAAAAATTGGAAGAACTGTAACTGCATAATGGATAAAATGTAATGTTAAAAATCCTCAAAAAATCCCCATATAAAACAAATACAGGCAAGAAAGAAAGATAGAAGAATTAACAATGAATAGAAAAACACAAAAAGTAAGCACAATAATTTATTTCTTTGAAAAAAGCCAAATCTGTCATAAATGTAAGAAAGAGAAAAGAACACAAAATTAAAAACAAGAGAGATCAATCAAAAGACACAGATATTTCTTTAAAAATTAAACAAATATTATGTATTTATGAACAAATAAAAATACTTCAAAGAAATAATACATTTTTTAAAAATATAAAGAATATACTTCGAATCAAGAAGAAATGGAAAATCAGAAAAGCTCAATAAAAATCAAGAAAAATAAAATAACTTTAAACCATAAAAAAGAATGTATTAAAACGCAATTAAAAATAAGTCTCAGAGACAAGAACCTTTTATTGATGTAATAATTCCACCTTTAAAAAATCATAATTCTTGTGCTATATAAATTCCTGAGCAAAATAAAGATGAGAAAGTGAATCAATTTGAAACTAGAATTGATAGTGAAACTCCAATATAAAAATCTAATAAATATAAGAATATTTTTAAAAAACTACAATAACATACAATTATAACATAAAACATATATGAATGTTGTAAAATTCATAATTGAAGTTGAGTAAACCAAAATTGACAATATAATAAAAGCACATTTCTCTATGAAATAGTGGGTTCCATTTGTATGATATAATATTATGACATGTATCTCAATCCTAAGATTCATTTTTTGTTTTTTGTGTTTTAACATCTCTGAAATTGCAATGTATTTTATAACCTATAAAATATAGTAATATAAAATCAATTCTGCTAATCTTATTAGATAATAAAAAGGCATTAGACATAATTAAGCACCACTTTTGCTTTTAAAACATTTAGGAAGCTGAGAATAGTAGGATCTTTTAATATAAAGAAAAACTGACTTATACAAACATTTTACAATGTATTTCATAGTAAATTATGAAAAGTGACTCTATTACAGCAGGAATAAAGCAAGGAGGCCCACTGTCATTCTGAGAACAATAGAACACACAACAGAAAGTAGTGGAATTACCACTGGAAAGAAGAGGCACATTTATTGATATTTAAAATGTATGATTATATGCCTAGAAAACTCTAGATAAGTGGTAAAATTTTTAAAAATTGAACAGAAAGTTCAGCAAAATGGCATGATACAAGATAAACAAGTGACAACCATGAGATTTACCAAATTCCAGCAATATTCAGTTAAAAGATATAATGAGATTTTTAAAAATTCCCTAGAAATGGAAAAGGATGAGTATATTATGAAAATAAAAGCTCTTAAAATTATTGTGAAATAAAAACATTTAATATTTCCAAATTTACTAAAATAGAAGCATACAAGTATTCAGAAATCAGCTGCATTTTTATACACCAATTATGAACTCAGAAAGGGAAACTAAGAAAACAATCCCATTTACAATTGCATCAAAAAATAAAATAAAACACCTAGGAATAAATTTTACTAAAGATATGAAAGCTTGTACTCAGAAAATTATAAGACACTGAAGAAAGAATTTGAAGGAGATACAAGTGAGTAGAAGCATATGTAATGTTCATGGATAGGAAGAATTAACATCATTAAAATATTCAAATTACAAAAAGCAATCTACAGATTCAACACAATTTCTATCAAGATACCAATGGTGCATTTCGTAGAACTAGAACAAATAATCCTACCATTTATATGGAACCACAAAACCATGAATAGCCACAGCAATCTTGAGAAGAACAAAGTTGGAGGAATCATGTTACCCAGTATTGAACTACAAGGCCATAGTAAGCAAAACAGCATGATATTGACATAAAAAAAATACAGATCAATAGAATAGACCAGACCACTCAAAAATAAATCCACATTTTTATGGTCAACTAATATTTGACTAAAAAGGCAAAAACAGACTTCTGGCCCAGATGGAGGCATAGGTGGAAATACTGTACCTCCTCACACAACCAAATTTAAGGACAACAAAGATTTAGAAACAAAAACACAACCAGAACAGACAGAAAATTGAACTGTATGGAAGTCTGACAATGAAACATTCATCTGAATCAGTAAGAGGGGTGGAGTCTGGAGAGGCGGCAGGCGGAGAGGGGTTGCAGCAGGAAAAAGCGGTGGTTGGCAGACCAGGGTGCTCAGGCGATAGCTGGCAGACCCTGGTCATGGGGTAGCAATGGGCAGACCCAGTGAGGTGCACAAGGCTGCTGGCTGACCATTGACATACATTTGTGTGCAGATAAACCAGGCAAAAACAGGCAGTGAGATAGACCTCGCAACTCAAAACCCCAGCACTGGGAAATAAAGCCTAAAAGCACTGATTGAAAAAGCTTGCGCACATTGAGGTGCTGGGAGAGACTCCCAGGCTCACAGGTAAGTTTGTTGGAGAGACCCACAGAGTCCTAGGACATACACAAGCCCAGCCTACCCACCCAGGAACCAGCACCAGAAGGGCCCAATTTGCTTGTGGAAAACAGCAGAGAGGGCTGAAATCCAAGAGAGAGCAGAACAAATGCCACTTCTCCCTCTCTGATCTCACCCCCAGTCACAACCCAGTGACTGTGTTGACCGGCCCTGGTGAACATGTAAGCTTTTGCCCCTCATATGTAACAGGTGCAAAAAGACCAAAACATTATGGCTCAAGCAGAAGAACAACTCAAAGCCCCAGAGACAATACTTCTAAGTGACAAAGAGATAGCCAACCTATTGGATGGACAGTTCAAAATACTGGTGATCAGGATGCTCACAGAACTGGTTGATTTTGGTCGCAAATTAGATGAAAAAATGAAGGCTACATTAAGTGAAATGAAGTAAAATGCACATGGAACCAATATTGATGAAAAGGAAACTGGGTCTCAAATCAATGGAGTGGACCAGAAGGAAGAAAGAAACATCCAACTAGAAAAGAATGAAGAAACAAGAATTCAAAAAAATGAGGAGAGGCTTAAGAACCTCTAGGACATTTTAAACATTCCAACATCCGAATTATAGGGGTACCAGAAGGGGAAGAGGAAGAGCAACAAGTAGAAAACTTATTTGAACAAATAATAAAGCAGAACTTCCCCAGTCTGGCAAAGGAAAAAGACTTCCAGGAAGTCCAGGAAGCTCAGAGATCCAAAGAAGGTGGATCCAAGGAGGAACACACCAAGGAACATCATAATTATATTAGCCAAGATTTAAATGAAGGAGAGCATTATCGAAGCAGCAAGAGATAAGGGGACAGTCACCTACAAAGCAGTTCCCGTCAAACTGTCAGCTGATTTCTCAAAAGAGACCTTACAGGCAAGAAGGGGCTAGAAAAAAGTGATCCAAATCATGAGATTCAAGGACCTACATCCAAGATTGCTCTATTCAGTAAAGCTTTCATTTAAAATGGAAGGACAAATAAAGTGTTTCTCAGATAAGGTCAAGTTCAAGGAGTTCATCATCAGGAAACCCGTATCATATGAAATGTTAAAGGGACTTACTTAAGAAAGAGAAGCTAAAAAATATGAACAGTGAAAGGACAGCAAATTCACAGTTAACAACCACACCTAAAACAAAAGCAAACTAAGCAGACAGCTAGATCTGGAGTGGAACCATAGAAATGAAAAACACATGGAGGGTTAGCAACAGGGGAGTGGGAGGAAGAGAAGGGAGGAGAAGGTAGAGAGAATAAGTAGCATAGATTGGAGGTAGATAGGGGGAGGGCAAGAATAGTATGAGAAATGTAGAAGCTAAAGAACTTGTGACACATGGACATGAACTAAAGGGGGGAATGGGGGAGGGGTGTGCAGGGTGGAGGGGAGTGAAGGAGTGAAAATGGAACAACTATAATGGCATAATCAGTAAAACATACTTTTTAAAAAGGCAAAAACATACAATGGGATACGCTAGTCTATTCAAAGAAACGTTATTGGGATAGATCCATGCAAAAAAAAAAAATGAAATGAGACCACGTTCTTACACCATACTCAGGAATAAATTTAAAATGAACTAAAGACTTAACTGTTAGATTCGAAACCAAAAAAAATCTAGAATAAAATATAGGCAGTAAAATCTTGGAAATTTCTCATAGCAATATTTTTTCCGATATATCTCTTTGAGCAGGGGAAAAATACGCCAATGGAACTACATCAAACCAAAAAGTTTTTGCACAGAAAAGGTAACCATCAACAAAATAAAGAAACAACTCACTGAATGGGAGAACATATTTGCTAATGATACAACTGATAAGAGGTTAATATCCAAAATTTATAAATAACTTATAAAACTCAACACCCCCTAAAAATCCAATTTAAAAAATGCCAAAGGATCTGAATAGATGTTTCTCCAAAGAGGGCATGCATATGGCCAATAGACATGAAAAGATGCTCAATGCCACTAATCATTAGATAAATGCAAATTAAAACTGCTATGAAATTTCACCTCACACTGGTCAGAATGACTATCATCAATAAATAAACAAACAATAGTGCTGGAAAAGTTGTGAAGAAAGGGGAACACTTGCACTATTGGTGGAAGTGTAGCTTGGTGCATCCGCTGTGGAAAGCAGCATAGATTTCCCTCAAAACATTAAAATGTAACTGCCTTATGACACAGTGATTCTACTTCTAAGAATTTATCCAAAGAAACCTGAAGCACTGATTCAAAAGAATATATGCACCCCTATATTCATTGCGACATTATTTACAATAGCCAAGATTTGGAAGAAGCCCAAGTGCCTGTAAGTACATGAGTGGATAAGAAAGATGTGGTACATTTGCATGATGGAATAGTATACAGCTGTGAAAAAGATGGAACTCTTACCTTTTGTGACAACATGGATGGATCTGGAGAGTGTTATGATGAGTGAAATAAATCAGTCAGAAAAAAACAAGTACACTATTATTTCACTTATATGTAGAATCTAATGAACAAAATAAATTAACAAACAAAATAGAAACAGACTCACAGATACAGAGAACAAACTGGCATCTCTCAGAGGGGAAAAGAGTTGAGGAATTGGATGAAAAAGGTGAGAGGATTAAGCAAAGAAAAAAATTCATAAACACAGACAGCAATATGGTGATTACCAGAGGGAAAAGGGGTGAGAGATGGTAGGAAAAGGTAAAGGGGGGATAAATAGTGAAGGGAGAAGACTTGCCTTGGGGTGGTGAACATAGAATACTATATACAGATGATGTATTATAGAAGTGTACACTTGAAACCTATATAATTTTATTAACCAATATCACTCCAATAAATTTAATTAAAAATTTTAAATGAAAAAAGTAAAAGTTAAAAACAAAGACCCTCAATGATTAGGTTAAAATCCTGAACTTTCACTCTGCTTCCATTCATTATTTCTTGACTATCACATTTTTCCTTTTGCCATGGGTGTGCCCTTTTCCCCTTATTTACCAGGGAAGCTCTTATAGGCAGTTACCCTCTTCCCTTGTACTTACATAGCACATAGTTCTCTTGTATCATTCATCTCTGTGTATGGCAATGCTGTTTCTATCCATGCCTTTGTCTTACACTCTTGTCTTATATCTTTGTTAAATCCTATATCCCACTAATCCTTATCTATTTAGTCTTTATATCATCAGTACATAATATAGTGCCTGACACATGGAAGGTGTTCAAAACATTCATTCAGTAAGTTAACAAATGAATGTTTTTGATATCCCTTTACTCTTCTATGCACCAAACTTTCCTTTACATTTGACATTAGCCAGACCATATATATATGGCTCACGGACAGGCAGGCAAACAATGTACTAATCTCAAACAAGATGTAAGTACAAAAACGTCTTTATAATAATTGTATATGATGAATTGAGAAGCAAAATCATATACTTATGAGTATTATTTCCATGTATTATACATGAAAACTAAATATGAGAAAGTTAGTATGATACCAGATCTGATAAATTTGCCACAGTAAAGTGTCTTGGATTTAAAATACAAATCCCTAGGTAAATAACATGACTACATAATTAGTGAACAAAACTGAAGAGACTAAATATACCTATGGAAAAAAATGTCTTACTACTAGTCAATAAGAAAAAAATTAACACATGAGTCAGATACCACTTTCCTTTTTTTAAGTGGAAAGAATAAAATAATATATTAATATAAGTAGGGCACTTATAACAGAGGTGTTGGGAACTGCTCTGCCTGGTTTCAGGAGTTGTAACTGCCCCTCAAGGCTAAGGCTGAGTGAGCGACCTCCAGACTGTGAGCCACTAAGGAGACAAAGATTATCTCTGGCAGCAGCGCTGCTTCTACTTCATCCCCTGCCCCCAATGCTTGATCGGTTAATCTAAGATGGGGGGTCACCTAAGCCAGACATGATCACTTGGGAGGCCACCATGGAAGGACTCAGGAGGCTTCAACAAAGAGGGAGTGATGGACCCTCACTGCCTGGCTGTTCTGACATAGCCCGAGTCCTCATTTCCATCTGGGAGAAGTGCTTCCTGGCTCTAATCCACTTAAACCTAAAAACCTATAAATGTGAAGGTGGTGCAGCTTTGTTTTGGAAAGGGCGGGCTCTGGGTGATCAGGCCTAAGAAAGAATATGTAAAATCCTGTGAAACCTGCTTCACAGGTTTGTTTAGAGTGCTCTCATTTAAATAAGGGTCCAAGCAAGAAATTTGTTCCTCAAAGTTTTATGGATCTTTAGCTATCTGACCCTGACTGACAATAAGCCCTCATAGTTCTTTGAATGCTATCTATTGTTTGATCCATACCTGTATACTTGTGCAAAACAAACCCAGTAAAAGTCCATTTAGGAAAAGGCTCTTGGCTTTTCTACTTTGAGGGATTGGCCACCTTTCCTCCCCAAGCAGATCATGTCTTGGTAGTTTCACTTTCATCCATGGCGGATGGGGGGGCTTTGCAGGCAAAGTTGCTCCCCCACACATAGGCACTGCTATACATTGCTAGTAAGAATAAAATTTAGCATAATTTTTTCTCAAGTACAATTTCTCACTGTGATTGTGAACCTCAAAATTTATATACATAAAGTAATTCCATTGTTCAAGAATATTGCCTCATGAAATAATGAGGTAAAAATGCTTATGGTCAAATATTTGTGGCATACATATAAAACCACACACAAATAATACAGGGAAAAGTAAAGATTCACATAGAATATCATAGATGAAATATAATCAAGTTCTTTTTGTGAAAAATCAGGACACAAAATTGCTCATATAACATGTTCTCAGTTTTGTTAAAAGTAGATTTGTGTGTATATATGTATATTGTTACAGAAAAATGAAGCGACCAGACACTGAGGGGTTCAGGAGCATGATCTTTATTACGTGCATGGGCTCAGAGGAGAGTGACCTCCAAATTCTGAGCCCCGAACAGTGGCAGGGGTTTTACTTTTATACTCCTGTCTTTCTTTCTAAGCTACATGGCAAAAGCAGGTTACAGAAGCAAATGCGGAAGTTATGTCTATTTCCTTATTCGGGGATATCTGAAATGCTGGATCTCTCTCTTGCGGTTGCCTGGCAGAAGCAAGTTACAGACACAGATGTGGAAGTTAGATTACTTTGTGGCATTCTCAGGCTAGTGGGAGGGGGCTTTTTCCCTATCAATATAACCAATATATATATATATATATGCACAAGTGCTATATACAATATTATATATGTATATATACAATAAGATTCTGAAAGGAAATATATCCACCTATTAACAACATTATTTTTGAATTACGGGATTACAAGCAAGTTCTATTTTCTTTCTATTTCTATTTCTTTTGTGTTTTTCAAAGACCCTAAAACAAAAGTAGTTATAGGGAATCGAATGAAACTTTATGTACAAAATTGCTTTCTTGGAGACTTATAATAACTATGAGTATTTTAAATGCTGTGAAAATTCCTGCAGGTAAAACAGAGATAAACACAAGTCTTTTACGTTAGTTTTGTATTTTACGAATTTCTTTAATTGCACTGATAGAAATGGTTATCAACAATTGTTCCTGTCTCTTACAGACACAGAGGTAGAGTCTATTTGTGCACACTTCAATCTTGGCTGGTTCCATGCCTGCATGGTGTGGGAAAAGTGACACTGGGTCAGTTTCTGGCCTAGCCCTTCAGAGGCCTGACAGCTTCCACCTCTGTTCTCCTGGAAGCCAGTGGCTGTGCTGTAGGGAGCAAGAGAAGAACTTCCTCTCAGGCAGTGCAACTCTGCAGACCTCCTCTTTACCCCAACACCATATCACCTAATAGGGGGAGCCTGGGGAAGCAGAGGCTCCAGCTACGTGGCAAGTTACCAGGCGGTCTGTGTTTAAGAAAATCCAGCAGGAAATTCTTTGGGTAATAATAGCTCAGGGACTTCCAGGAACTTGGAAGACCATTTGCTTTGTGGTTATTTGCTAGCCTAAGATTCAGGGTAAACCCCCTCTGTTCCTTCTTCAGTACTGCTCAGCTGTGAGCATAGAATTGCATGCTCAGTCCTGTGGGGAATCAAAGGAAAAAGGCTGTGAGCCAGGCTGGGTCTAGACAAGAATGCAATGGAGACAAGGGACTAGATGCAGGAAATGGATGTGAATGATAGACAGTTTGGTGGAAGGAGGAATTTGGAGTAGACTTTACCACAGAAAAGTAAGAATTTCCCCACGTTTCAAGTCCTAGGATATATTGGGAGTAGGAAATGCTGAATTTTTTAATTCTATGTGGAATGGGGGTATTGAGCCACCTTTATTTTAATAGTGAAGAAAGAGTGGCTTATTGAATTTGAAGAATTTTAGAGATTCCTGGAGATTGCAAATGCTTGAGTTATAATGGGGTTAATTCTGACCATCCTCCAAGTTAGTTGAGACAAGAGGTCTATAGTGATTCAGAAGGCTTTTTGTGTTATTTATGAGACAGCCATGGGTTCAGGAACCTGGATAAAGGAAGGACACAGCTATAGAAAGCTGCAATCAGAGCCATAGCTTTGAACTAGTCCCATGAGGGTTCAGCCTGAGCAGAGTGGTAGGTGAGATAGCCCCTAGAGAAAAGCCTTGCTGTCTTGCCTGCTTTTCGTAGAAAGCTATTGCTACCCCATGGGCCTCTTTAGGCTCCAGAGTCCTCATGGAACCTGAAGTTCTGTGGCTGCAATTGTCCAAAGCCCAGGTGATTTGTGGTGACAGGAGCACTTGAGTTTTCCTAACAAACAATAAACAAACCCATGTCAGGGTCAGTTAGGTTGAGACCAAAGTGACTTTCACTACTCTTGTGTTCCTGCTTTTAATGAATGTTGGGTTCAGCTGTTGCAGCCCTGCTCCCCTCCCCTTTGAACGGTGGCTTACAGTTTACAAACTGCTTTACACATAGTACTTTACTGTTATTGTCATGATGCCCTTCTGACTCATGCCAGACAAATATTCTCATTTCTACTCTACAGGTGGAGAGACTAGGCTTAGAGAGGAGAAATAACTTGCCAAGGATACGCAGCTGCAGTGTGCTAACTTTAGAAATATATTGTACTGAAGACGAGCTTTTTTTTTTGTTTCCAGGCTATTTATTTTATTTTATTTTATTACCCTCACTTGAGGACATTTTTTTCATTGCTTTTAGAGAGAGAGTAAAGAAACACTGATGTGAGAAAGAAACATCAATCAGTTACCTTCTGTATGTACCCTGACCAGGACCAAACATGCAATCTAGGTATATACCCTGACTGGGAATCAAACCTGCAACCTTTCAGTGTATGAATGATGTTCCAATCAACTGAGCCACACTGGCTAGGACAAAGGTATGTCTTTTATTTTATTGGTCTCCATTCACTTCTTGCTTGAGAACTTTAAGATGTTCTAGGGCAGGGTATGTGCCTTCTGTGACATTAGAATCACACAGGAAGTCTTTGGGTCTGCATACAGCAGGTGCCCAGTTCATGGTATTCACTGAATCTCTGCCTTTCCAGAGTCTAATCTCCCAGTGCCATGTGCTCACTTTGACATGCCCCCAAACTTGAATCCAACATTTATTGGGTGCAGGAGTAGAATATCTTCTTGGATTATATCATCAGTGTTCTTCACTACCCAACTGAGCCTTGCTATTAAAGGGAGACCAAAGAGAAAGGGAAGGAAAGAAGCATGCTTCTAGACCAATGTTTAGCCATTATGCTCAGTTTTTCAAAATGCTTGTTGAGCACCTGCTACATACCTTGTTCTGTGATCAGCCCTGGGGCACAGGAACAGATGAGGCAGACATGAGCCCTTTCCTCCTGGAACTCATGGTCTAGAAAGGGGGACACATATCACAAAAGTCATTTTAGGTCTCTGGGGTTACATGATAATACAGAAGAAGAGAATACACTGAGAGCAAGTAGCCTGGAGAACTGGCCTCTTTGGGGGACCAGAGGGCTTCCAAGAGGCTGTGGTTTCTAATGTGGAACCTGAGGAGTGAATAGTAGGCTGGAGTGAATAGTAGGCTGGCTAGGAGGTGGAGGGTCAGGAAGGAGGAAAGATGTTGGTTAAATTAAAAAAACTAAAATGTCTGGAGCAAGGTAAAGTGTTTGTGTATGTGTTGCAGGGATGGAAAATGGAGGGCATTACAAGATGAGACTGAAGTGGGTTTCAGGGACCAAGACTTGAAGGCTTGATCTTCATGGTGATGGGATAAAATTAATTGAAGAAGCTTAATGAGGGGTAGCAGTCTCTGATTTTCACTTTAAAAAGATCTTTCCAAGTATTACAGATGATGACTTCTGCCATGGGGTAATGTAGGCAGGAGTGGGAGCAGGGAGTAGTAAGCAGGCTGTTGCAGTGGGCCAAGTGGGAGGTTGTGGTGGGCTGGACCAGGATGTTGGCCCTGGAGATAGAAGTAGGCTGATTTGAAAGACGCATAGGAGGCAGCATGACATGGAGAGGTAGATGGTGTCACGGACGATGTTTAGGGTTCTGGTCTGGGCACAGAGGAATTGTAATGTCACTCTTGAGAGGGAGAGAATGGAGGGAGAGCAGTGTGTGGGGGTGTTCAGGTTGGGCCATATCTTCTTGGAGATTCCTGTGGAATATCTGAGGAGGTGAGGACTAGGAATGGAGATATCTATTTGGGAATTCTGATACTGTGGTAGAGGATGTGATTACATAAGAAGAAAGTAAGGGATGAGAACACAAGAGAGGTAAGACTGAACCTTGAGGGCATGGCTGCCAAAGACATCTGAACAGAAACTATGGGAGAAGCAGGAAGCAGACTATCACCTGGGATCATGGTAATTTGAGAAAGGGTGTTTCAAGGGAAAGAGGGCAGTTAAATTTGCCCTGTTTCCCATACAGCAAGTAAGACAAGGCTACTAATTACCCTCAGTGGCCTGAAGATCACAGCAGAAGTGTGGGAATATTGCCTGGGTTTGCCAAGGAAATAGGAGGTATGGAAGAAAAGTTACAGGTTCAACTTGAATTTTGGCTCTGCAAAGGTGATTTCCCTTTCTTTTTTGACTAGGAATTGTTTTTTTATTGTTCAAGTGCAGTTGTCTCCATTTTCACCCTACCACAAACCCACCCCACCCATCCCTGCCTCCTACCTTCAAACCCACCCGCTATGGCTTTTCCCCTGTGTCCTTCATACATCTTCCTTCATGGCCCTTTCCCTATTTTCACCTATTATCCCTCTCATCCCTCCTCTTTGGTTACTGTCAGTTTGTTCTTTATGTCAATGTCTCTGGTTGTATTTTGCTTGCTTGTTGGTTTTGTTGATTAAGTTACACTTATAGGTGAGATCATTTGGTATTTGTCTTTCACCATCTGGCTTATTTCACTTAGCATAATGCTTTCCAGTTCCATCCACGCTGTTTTGAAGGGTAGGAGTTCCCTTCTTTCTGATGTGTAATATTCCATTGTGTAAATGTACCACAGTTTTTTTGTTCACTCATTTGCTGCTAGGCACTTAGGTTGCTTCCAGCATATGCTTATGGTAAATAACACTGCTATGAACATTGGGGTACATAGGTACTTTTGAGTTGCTATTTCAGGATCCTTAGGGTATAATCCCAACAGTGGAATTACTGAGCCAAAGGAAGTTCCATTTTTAGTTTTCTGAGGAAATTCTATACTGTTTCTCTTTTTCACAGTGGCTGCATCACTCTGCATTTCCACCAACCATGTGCTAGGGTCCCCCTTTCTTGCTAGCACTTGTGGTTTGTTGATTTGTTTATTATGGCCATTCTCACCAGTGTGTAGTGATATCTCATTGTGGTTTTAATTTGCATCTCTCTGATGGCTAGTGATGTTAAGCATCTTTTCATATGTCTCTAGGCCCTTTGTATGTCCTCCTTGGAGAGGTGTCTGTTCAAGTCCTTTGACCATTTTTTGAGTATTTTGTCTTCCTGGAGTGGAGTTGTGTGAGTTCTTTATATATTCTGGAGATCAAACCCATGTCTGAGGTATCATTGGCAAATATGTTTTCCCATATAGTTGGTTCTGTTTTCATTTTAATACTGTTTTCTTTAGCTGTGCAGAAGCTTTTTATTTTGATGAGATCCCATTTATTTATTCTTTCCTTTATGTCCCTTGGTCTAGGGGACATATCAATGAAAATATTGCTGCATTAAATATCTGAGATTTTCCTGCCTATGTTCTCCTCTAAGACTTTAATGGTGTCACAACTTATATTTAAATCTTTTATCCACCTTGAATTTATTTTTGTGTATGGTGTAAGTTGGTGCTCAAGTTTCATGTTTTTGCATGTAACTGTCCAGCTCTCCTGACACCATTTGTTCAAGAGGCAATTTTTACTCCATTTTATGCTTCTTCTCCCTTTGTCAAATATTAACTGACCATAGAGACTTGGGTTTATTTCTGGGCTCTCTGTTCTGTTCCATTGGTCTATGTGCCTGTTTTTATGTCAGTACCAGACTGTTTTTATTACAGTGGCCTTCTAATACAGTTTAGTATCAGGTATTGTGATCTTTCCTACTTTGCTCTTCTTTCTCAAAATTGCAACAGATATCTGGGGTTGTTTATGGTTCTATATAATTTTTTGAAGCATTTGTTCTATGTCTGTGAAATATGCCATTGGTACTTTAATAGATATTGCATTGAATCTGTAAGTTGCTTTGGGTAGTATGGACATTTTGATGATGTTAATTCTTCCAATCCATGAACACGGCATATGTTTCCATTTGCTGTCTCTTCCTTAATTTTTTTCTTCAGTATCATGTAGTTTTCTGAGTTCATGAGAAACCTACATCCAACATCATACTCAATGGGAAAATACTAAAAGCTTTCCCACTAAGACCAGGACAAGACAAGGATGTCTACTTTAACCTCTTCTATTTAATATAGTATTGGAAGCCCTAGCCACAGCAATCAGATAAGAAAGAGAAATAAAAGGCATCTAAATTAGAAAGGAAGAAGTAAAACTGGCACTCTTTGCAGATATAATAGTGTACATAGAAAACCCTATAGACTTCATTGGAAAACTAGTCCACCTAAAAAGTGAATTAGGCAAAATAGCACGGTTCAGAGTCAATATTCAGAAATCAAAGGCATTTTTATACACTAACAATGAAATATCAGAATCAGAAATCAGAAATAGGAAATAATTTTATTTTCTATGGAAACAAGACAAATAAAGTACCAAGGAATAAACCTTACAAAGAATGTGAAAGACCTGTAGTCAGAAAACCATACAACAGTGAAAAAAAAATTAAGGAAGACACAGATAAATGGAAGCATATACCATGTTCATGGATTGGAAGAATTAACATCATCAAAATGTCATATTGCACAAAGCAATTTACAGATTCAACGCAATGCCTATGAAAATACCAATAACATATTTCAGATATAAAACAAACATTTCAAAAATTTATATGGAACAGTAAATGACACTGAATAGGTGTAATTTCCCTTTTTGACACTGAATGTTTTCACCTGAAAAATGAAGGGGTTGAACTTTTAGGTTTAAAGAATATTCTCTAATCCCAGCAAAGTGGGATTATTCCAATTAGCAGTGCATACATAACTGTAAGAGATTTTTAATGACATGAGCTCCCACTGGCTACTTGGGGCTGTCAAGCCTGGTGCAACAGGCCAACTGGGAAATTTTCTGCTCAGCTCCACATTTCCTCTGCTTGATTTCAGGTCATTGCCCCTAGCGACATTCCTCTCTAGGCTGTCTCAAATATTCTGATTTCCACACCTCTGGAAAACTTATAAAGTGACTTAACATTTTGTATTTTATCTTGTCTGATTATCTTGCTCAATTTCTTTCTTCCCATGACCTTGCTAAGTACACAAATTTGTGAAAGCATATCTTGAGCATTTATTGAACAAAATTGTGTTCTAGGTGTTAGTCCATGTGTGTCTGTGTATGTGGTGATGACAACAATAGGGCACTGAAGTTCAGCAACAAGCATAGTTGGTTTCTGGAATCTGATGGACTTTCGAGGGCCAACTTTTAAATTCGTCCATTTAGAAAAAATTCTGGAAAGAAGTAAAAGAGGGTTTTATGATTAAAAATCAAGTTTAGACCATGCCTCCTACCAATGCAATCTAGCAGCAAATTGTTTACTGGCATCAGGGCATTCAGTAATAGAAGATCACACTTTTGTTTTAATGTATCCATTTTGCATTTTACATAATGGGGTAAACTTTTTCCCAGGCAGTTAAGCAATCACACAGTTAGCTACAGACAATATAAAACTTTTGTGAGACTTCTGGTCAAGATGGAAGCATACACATACATGGCCCACCTCTTCACAGAACTACATCAAAAGTACAACTACAATATAAAACAACAATCACTCAGAACTGTCAGGAATTGAGTTGAATGTAAGTCTGATAACTATGGAATTAATAAAATCACATCCATTGAGACCAGTAGGAGGGATGAAGATGTGGAACAGGTTGACCCCTCATCCACATATGGTGGATAAAAATTTGGGAGGAATATCTTGGGAATGAGGATTCCCAGCCCCACATGAGTTCCCCCAGCCCAGGGTTCTATTGCCAGGAAGATAAGCCCCCAAAGCTTCTGGATGCAAAAACTATTGGGTGTTGGTGCTTTCTTCCACCATGGGGTTGGTGGAAGAAACTGCTGGACCCCAAGCAGTTTCTTTTAAAGAACCCATACGTGGACTCACCTGCATCAACATAAGCAGAGGCCATTGTCCCTTTTCTAAACCCTCTCCCCACAGATCCACCAAGCTGGTGCAATATCTGAGACTCCATCAACCTAGTTAACACTATTTGACTTGCCCTGGTGATCCCCAGGGACTCTGTCCCACCCAGTTTATGGCCCCACCCAAGCCGCTTTTCCATATGAATGGCTGGTCTTGGCTTATGCTTCACAAGTTCCTAAATCCTCTCAGATAAGCAGCAGCTGGCCTGATTGAGCCCCAGGCCCGTGCTCAATTCACTGAACTACACCAGCCAGGGCTCAAAGAGCATTTTTATGGTTGCAAGACCGGAGAGGAATGTGAAAGAATGCGCGAAGAGCTGAGGGGATTAAGAAGTACAATAAGTCATTACAGAATAGCCATGGGGATAGCCACTGTAAAGCATAGTGTAGGAAATGGAGCAGTCCAAGAACTTACATGTATGACCCATGGAAATGAACAATGTTGGGGGATTTCCTGGGGGAATGGAGTGTGTTAGGTGGAGGAGGTAAAGAGGAACAGAAAAATCAGGACAACTGTAGGGTGGAGTGTTAAGATGGCGACAGAGTAGCAGGGAGGGAACCCAGCTCCCGTGCATCTGGTAGAAAATCTGGGTGGATCTACCTAAGAACAGCTTAATCAACCAACAATTCCCCAACATTTAGGAAAATAAGAGACCAGAGAGTGTGACAGAGGAACCAGACAGGATTCTAGAAGGCTAGTGAGGACAAAAGCGGCTGCGCCCCGAGGCCTCCTAGGCTGCGGGCTGCGCTGGGCTCGCCCAAAGCGGATGACCTCAGGTGGAGCGTGAGTACCGACGAGAATTGGCGTGCAATCGGGGCGACACCATCAGTGGGAAACAGAAGCCCTGTCTGAATCCATGGCCGGGGCGCCTGTGGCGGAGGGAACTCCAGAGGCCCGGCACCCGGTGGGCGGGCAACAGACTCTGTGGGAGAGAACTGACTCCCCCCTCCCTGTCTAGGCAGGCAGGTTAATAGGGGGTGGAGATCTGTGGGCTTAAGTTAATGTAAAGGGTGGCAACTGAGGACTCTGTGGTCGCCAGCCCGCCAGCCCACCAGCCCACCAGCCCGCCAGCCCCGGGGATTTAAGAAGGACACTGTCGTTGCCAGTCTTTTGGGATTGGGCTGGGCTGAGAGGCAGGCCTTGTGGAGAAGTCTTTATTGGAAAGTGAACTGAGGTGTGCTGTAACAGCAGCTTTCCTCAAGGCCCAACCACCCAGCAGCCATCCAGGGGAGAGGTGGGAACACCTGGGTCCCGCCACGGGACTGAGGAGGACAGTGCCAGATACCGAAGGAAACAGGCAGCCTCACAGAGGTGTGGTCACCCACATCCCAATCAGGCACTCTGCTCCCGCACGCCTGCATACCTGCCCTCAGAGACGCAACCAGAAAAGCTGGTTTGGACAGTTTGAAACCAACAAAGGAAGGGTGCTTTTTTTTTTGGTTTCTTTAAATGTGTGTGTGTGTGTGTGTGTGTGTGTGTGGAGGGGTTCCCCTTCTGCCCTTTTTTTCCTCTCTCTACTTCTTTTTTTTAAAAATAATTTTCTTTTCATTTTTTAAAGATTTTATTTATTTATCTTTAGAGGAGAAGGGAAGGAGAGAAGGAGAGAAATATCAATGTATGGTTGCTTCTCATGAGTCCCCTGCTGGGAACTGGCCTGCACCCCAGGCATGTGCCCTGACTGGGAATCGAAACTCGATCATGTGGTTGGCAGGCCCCCGCTCAATACACTGAGCTACACCAGCCAGGGCTACTTCTTTTGTAAGTAATCTTATATCTTTTAAACTGTATTTTTGCTCTATCTTTCAATACTTTGTCCCTTATTTCTTTTTTTTGTCTAGTTTTAGTCCTTCCGTTCTTCCCAAATTTTCTGCTTATTCCTCTTTTCTCCTGACTTTTGTGTGTGTGTGTGTGTGTGTTGGATTGTTTGTGTGTTGCTTAGTTTTCTTTTAGGTGTATTTTTACTTTTTTGCATTATTCTTACGTCTTTTTTTATTTTAAGAATATCTTTGTATCCCTCCTCTTTCTGTACAGGTTTCTTAGTCCTGGCTGGTTATATTGTACTACCTGACAGGTTCCCACTGCTCTTTCCTCCACAGTGTATTGCTAATTTTCTATACTTCACTTGCTTTCCTTTGCCATACTACCCAAGCTATATAACCCACATTTAGACTGATCACATAGGGTCTATCATGTGAGTGTAGCTCTAATATTATTGTAAATAAGAGCTGTTCTATACAACAATAATATTTTATAACACATCTCTCGGGCCTTTGACGACCTTACAGGTGCCTGAATTCTATTACTCTATTTATTCACACGCTACAACCATGTTGTACTCTAACCTGTACTCTCACCTTACCTCAAATATGACCACCCACAACCCCACTGCTTCCTAGATACAACTCACAAGCCCCACTCCCAACAAGAGACTTAACTTATGTCCATCCTTTCTTAAAAGTGGCAAGCTGGGTCGAAGAACATGGTTAACTCTATACATAGCCTAAAGATCGTCTATTTCTTCTCTGCTGACTGTGTCTGTAAATAACATAAAATAATCTTCTGCTTTCATAAACCATTTTGCCTCCCCCTCCAACTGATCATACACCCACAATAAAGAAAGGAGTAGGTGGAAGCGGAGAACACCAAGATACCTGCAGGAGATTACACCACTGAATTTCACAGGCATCCTACCACAGAAGTTCACACCATAAACCCAGGGAACCAGAACAGATCAATTTAAGAAGCGGAGGATAACAAGCAGAGTATCACAAACAATGGAAAGACAAAGAAACAATCCCCAAAAGAAAGGAAAGAAGGAAGCCTCAGAAAGAATGTTAGATGAAAAAGAGGCAAGTCAACAATCAGATGGGGAATTCAAAGCATTGGTTATCAGGAAATTCAAAGAGCTTACAATGAGCTACCAGAAACTACAGGGGAGCTACAATGAGCTCTCTGCAAACTATACCAACATGAAAAAGGAAATAGAAACCATCAGTAAAGGCCAAGAGGAAATGAAGGATATAATTTCTGAATTGAAGAACACAGTAGAAGGTATGAAGAATAGAATTGATATGGCGGAAGATCGCATAAGGAAGATTGAAGACAGGATAGAAAGAATTTCCCAGATGGACCAAGTAAGGGGGAAGAGAATCAGAAAAAATGAGGAGAGTTTAAGACAAATGCAAAACAACATGAAACGTAATAATATCCAAATAATAGGAATACCAGAAGGAGAGGAAGAGGAACAAGGGATAGAAAATCTACTTGAAAGAGTAATAATGGAAAATTTTCCTAAGTTGAAGAGAGATAAAGTCACACGGATCCAGGAATCGCAGAGAGTCCCAAGCAGGTGGAACTGAAAGAGGCCTACTGCAAGACACATCATCATTAAAATGGCAAATCTCCAAGACAAAGACAGAATCCTAAAGGCAGCAAGGGAGAAAAAGGAAGTACATACAAGGGGGTCCCAATAAGGCTGGCTACTGACTTCTCAATGGAAAAATTCCAAGCAAGAAGAGAATGGCAAGAAATATTCCAAGTAGTGAGAAACAGAGGCTTACAACCAAGGCCACTGTACCCAGCAAGGCTCTCAATCACGATAGAAGGCCAAATGAAGAGCTTCCCAGACAAAAAAAGTATAAAAGAATATGCTTCCACCAAACCAGCTCTACAAGAATTACTAAAAGGGCTGCTTTAAGGAAAGGAAGGAAAAGAGAGAGACGGAGAGGGAACACAGGTACATAAATGGCAATGAATAAGTACTTTTCAATAATAACCTTAAACGTAAATGGATTAAATGCACCAATTAAAAGACACAGAGTAGCTGAATGGATAAGAAAGCATGGCCCACACATATGCTGCCTACAAGAGACCCACCTCAGGTCAAAAGACCATCACAGACTAAAAGTGAAAGGATGGAAACAAATTTTCCAAGCAATGGACAAGAAAAAAAGCCGGGGTAGCAATTCTCATATCAGACAAAATAGACTTCAAAAAAAGGGCCATAAAGAGAGACCCAGAAGGTAACATCATATTACTCAAGGGAAGAATCCACCAAGAAGACATTAACATCGTAAATATATATGCACCCAACATAGGAGCACCCGAATATATAAAGAAAATCCTCAAGAAGGATATTGACAGCAACACAATTATACTAGGAGACTTTAACACCCCACTGTCAAAAATGGACAAATCTTCCAAACAAAATATCAGCAAAGATATTGCAGTATTAAATGACACCCTAGATGAAATGGACCTAATTGATATATAGAGAGAGCCCTACATCTCAAGGATGCCAAATACACATTCTTTCAAATGCACATGGAACATTTTCAAAGATAGATCATATGATAGGACACAAAATGAGTCTCAACAAATTCAGAAAAATAGAAATCATACCAAGCATATTCTCTGATCACAAGGGACTGAACTTGGAAACCAATCCCACAGGAAAAAACCCAAAACACCCAAAAGCATGGAGACTGAATGGTATGCTATTAAACAACAAATGGGTCAAGACTGAAATTAGGGAAGAAATCAAAAAGCTTCTGGAAACAAATGAAAATGAACTCACAACAACCCAAAACCTATGGGACACATTGAAGGCAGTCCTGAGAGGGAAGTTCATAGAAATACAGGCTTACCTTAAGAAGATAGAAACATTTCAAACAAACAACTTAACCCGACGCCTGCAAGAACTGGAGGAACAGCAACAAAGACAGCCCAGAGCAAGTAGAAGGAAGGAAATAACCAAGATCAGAGCAGAATTAAAAGACATAGGGACTAAAAGCACAATTCTAAGGATCAATGAATCCAGGAGTTGGTTTTTTGAAAAGGTAAACAAAATAGATAAACCTTTAAGTAGGCTCATCAAGGAAAAAAGAGAGAGGACCCAAATAAACACAATCAGAAATGAAAGAGGAGAGATTACAACTGATACCAGAAATAGAAGGGATTACAGAAATAGAAGGGATTACAGAAATAGAAGGGATTTTAAGGAATTACTATGCAGAGCTGTATGTCAAGAAATTTGAAAACCAAGGTGAATTGGACACATTTCTACAAAAATATAATCTTCCAAAACCTAATGAAAAAGAAGCAGAAAACCTGAACAGGCCAATAAGAGCAGATGAAATTGAATAATCAAAAAACTCCCATTGCACAAAAGCCCTGTACCAGATGGTTTCACAGGAGAATTCTACAAAGCTTTTAAGGAAGAACTACCCCTGATTCTTCCCAGAGTAATCCAAAGAATCCAAAAGGAGCGAAAAGTCCCCAACTCTTTTTATGAAGGCAGCAGCATCCTAATTCCGAAGCCAGATAGAGACACAAGAAAGAAAGAAAATTACAGGCCAATATCGCTGAGGAACATAGACTCTAAAATCCTCAAGAAAATATTGGCAAATCTTATCCAACAATACATCAAAAAGATCATACACCACGACCAAGTGGGATTCATCCCAGGGATGCGAGGATGGTTCAATATCCGTAAATCAGTAAATGTAATACACCACATAAACAAAAGCAAGCACAAAAACCACATGATCATATCAATAGATGCAGAAAAAGCTTTTGATAAGGTACAAGACCCATTTATGATAAGGGTACTCAGCAAAGTGTGAATAGAGGGAGTATTCCTCAATATAATAAAGGCCATATATGAAAGACCTACAGCCAACATCATACTCAATGGGCAGAAACTAAAATCTTTTCCACTAAGTTCGGGAACAAGACAAGGTTGTCCACTTTCACCACTTCTATTCAATATAGTACTGGAAGTTCTAGCCACAGCAATCAGACAAGAAAAGGAAATAAAAGGCACCCAAATCGGAAAGGAGGAAACAAAACTGTCATTGTTTGCAGACGACATGATAGTGTACATGGGAAATCCTATAGACTCTACCAAAAAACTGCTCAAACTAATAGATGAATTTGGCAAAACAGCGGGATACAAAGTCAATATCCAGAAATCAAAGGCACTTTTGCATACCAACAGTGAATCAGCAGAAGCAGAAATGAAGAAAAAAAATCCCATTTCATATAGCAAAAAGAAAAATAAAATATCTGGGAATAAACCTAACCAAGGAGGTAAAACACCTGTATGCAGAAAACTACACAATGCTGAAGAAAGAAATCAAGGAAGACACAAACAAATGGAAATATATACCGTGTTCATGGATTGGAAGAATTAACATAATCAAAATGTCCATACTACCCAAAGCAATTTACAGATTCAATGCAATACCTATTAAAGTGCCAATGGCATATTTCACAGACATAAAACAAACACTTCAAAAATTTATATGGAACCATAAGAGACCCCGAATAGCAGCTGCAATTTTGAGAAAGAAGAACAAAGTAGGAGGGATCACAATACCTGATATCAAACTGTATTACAAGGCCACTGTAATAAAAGCAGCCTGGTACTGGCATAAAAACAGACACATCAACCAATGGAATAGAACAGAGAGCCCAGAAGTAAACCCAAATCTACAGTCAATTAATATTTGACAAAGGAGGCAGTAACATAAAATGGGGTAAAGATAGCCTCTTCAACAAATGGTGTTGGGAGAAGTAGACAGCTACAGGCAAAAAAATGAAACTCAAGCACCAACTTACACCATACACCAAAATAAATTCAAGGTGGGTAAAAGACTTAAAGATAAGGCACAAAACCATTAAAGCCCTAGAGGAGAACATTGGCAGGAAAATCTCAGATATTCCATGCAGCAATATTTTTACTGATACATCCCCCAGAGCAAGGACATAAAGGAAGGAATAAACAAATGGGATCTCATCAAACTCAAAAGCTTCTGCATGGCCAAGGAAAACAGTATCAAGATAAAAAGAGAAGCTACAGTTTGGGAAACATATTTGCCAATGACACCTCAGACAATAGTTTAATCTCCAAAATATACAAAGAACTCACACAACTCCACTCAAAGAAGACAAGCAACCCAATTAAAAAATGGGCAAAGGTCTTGAACAGACACTTTGCCAAGGAGGACATACAGAGGATCCAGAGACAGATGAAAAGATGCTCGATATCGCTAGCTATCAGAGAGATGCAAATCAAAACCACAATGAGATACCACTTAACACCAGTCAGAATGGCTACCATAAACAAAGAAACAAACAACAAGTGTTGGAGAGGTTGTGGGGAAAAGGGGACCCTAGTTCACTGTTGGTGGGATTGCAGACTGGTACAACCATTATGGAAAGCAGTATGGAATTTTCTAAGAAAACTAAAAATGGTCGTGCCTTTGACCCAGCAATTCCACTGCTAGGAGTATATCCTAAGAACCCTGAAGCACCAATCCAAAAGAACCTATGCATCCGGATGTTCATAGCAGCACAATTTATGATAGCCAAGAGTTGGAAACAACCTAAATGCCCATCGGTCAATGACTGGATCAAAAAGCTATGGCACATTTACACAATGGAATTCTATGCTGCAGAAAGGAAGAAGGAGCTCCTACCCTTTGCAACATCATGGATGAAACTGGAAAGCATTATGTAGAGGGAAATAAGCCAGGAGGTGAAAGATAAATACCATATGATATCACCTTTAACAGGATTCTAAACAGCAAAACAAAGAAGCAAGCAAAATGTAACCAAAGACAATGTAATGCAGAAGGTGCTGTCAGGGTCCAGAGTGGAAAGGGGAAAGGATCACAGGGGAAAAGGGGAAGGACTCACATGACCAAGTATAAAGGACACATGGACAATAACTAAGGTGGGGGGCGGAGATTGGAGGGAGGTGGGAGCACTGGGGGTGGGGGCAGGGCTGGGAATACAAGAAAGAAAACTGTACTTGAACAAGAGTTAAATAAAAATTTTAAAAAAAGAAAAATCAGGACAACTCTAGTTGCATAATCAATAAAATATAATTTTCCCTGGCTGGTGTGACTCAGAGGATTGAGCACCTACTGTGCAGCAATAAAATGTAATTTAAAGAAAAAATTTTGCTTGGAGCTTATAAAGTCTCCTCTCAGCACAACACAGCACCTACTATGTTCTAAGTACTGGACTATGGGTAAAATGACCTTTACTAAAATGACCTTGACCTTTACTGGAGAGTCAAAATGAAACTCTTGTTGAATAATCTAAGGCTTCATTTATATTTATTATACATATATATGAAAGTACTGTAAGGGAAATAAACATGGTATGGACCTTGAAGCCTTGAATTTTCAAATAAATAAAGTAAGGGAAGGGGTAGGGAGATTCTGAGAAAAGAAGTAGGGATACAGTGGAAGGAGGGGTTTGAGCAGCTTAGAAGATTTCACTGGACCAGAGAAAATGTGTGATGAGAATCCAATAGAAAGTGGATGGACTGGAAGTATAGGGTTAGGTTTGAGGAAAATCTGATGTGGCAAGTGAACCCATAGTTAGTATAGAAATATAGTACAATTATCAATATTCTAGTTATACATATAGAAATGAAATAGTAACCTGAGGGATTCATTGTTTTCTTCCTCTCCCTCTCTCAACAGAGAATTTGAGTATTGTCTGCTTTGTTGGTCCCTTTTCCCTGGAGAGGGAATTAGATTCAAAGATCATCAGTTAGGTGGGGTGGAAGAGATGGGACACTATGTGGTCAAAATGGTGTGACAATGTGGCCCCAAATGAAAGTTTTGTTGGGGAAGGGCCAGAGGTTCCCAGGGTTTAGGAACTACTTACTTGAATCCCCTTAAGGAGTCGGGTAAAACAAGTAAAATTGAAATTCCAGTTTAGAGAATACAATTTAAGTGTGTCCCTAATTTGAATCAGGCCACATCATATTACCTATCCCATTCTTAGTGTCTTTAATTTGTTCCCCAAACTCTATCTCTAGGAGAAAATTTGTTGAATCAATGAAATATTTTCATTATTTTAGTAGGGGAAGTTGTGGTACATTTCATCCCAACAATTTTCACCAATAGGAAAATCTATCAACTGGATAATAAATTTATATAAATAATAAGAACACTCTGAAAATAATTAAAAGCACTTTATTCCTAAGTAATGTGAATAATTATTTTACTTATCAAAGGTAGAATAGAAAACTTGACAGTAGGTAATGGCAGGTGAAGGCCAAGAAGTCATTCTTTAGAAAATAATTTTTCTTTTTTTGTACTTAATCTCTAAGCATTTTTTAATTTGGGAGGAACCTTTGGTTGTTTTTACACTCAAGAAACACTTAAAAAAGTAATGGCATGGAAAATCACCTTTACCAAAGTAAAGGCTAATCATACTAAAGCACATGTGAATAACGAGTTCTTAACAGATGGAAAAAGCATAGAAAAAATTCTACCTCTTCATCTCTTTCTTGGTATGCATGAACAAAACACTTTGAGTTTATTTTAAAAGGCAGAAAACTTTACTTGAACAGCAATAAAAATTACTATTAAAATGTTTTGGATTTGTCTCCAATGATATTCTTTAACTACAAATTGTGGTGTCAAGTAAATTATGTAATCTTTGCCTGAAACAAGGATGTCAAAACTTCACTTTTTCATATAAGATGTGTCCTCACCCCTTCCCCCACAGGTGTGATTAGGGGAAGGGACACATGGAGCAGGAACATGCAGGGCTGTTTTGTACAGCCACAGTCTTGTAGCTACCCCATGACATGGTCATTTAACAAATCTATAGCCTTTGGTGGGTTACTTAGATATGTTAAATAGCTGTGGCCATGCTTGAAGCCAGGGTGATGGAAGTCACTCCCCAATATGATGTAACTGAGGCAGGTCTCCCGAGTTACAATGCCTGTGTGGGAGCTTGGAGAAGATTGGCTCTATGACATTGGGCCATACCTGCCCAGACTCACGATGGCAGCCCACAAAACTTGGAATAATACAGGAATGTTGGCAGGTGTAACTGTAGGAGAAGTGGGGAATGGGGATACAGAGGAAGATTGGCGTGGGATTTAAACCAAGACATGGCAGCCATTGGAGGGAGTGCCACGAAGCTTTACCAGAGTGAGGACAGCCTCTTAGCTTTGCCAGGAAAAAGAGAGCCACATGCTTTTGGACAGAGTGCAGACCCCCTGCAGCTTTGGGGGGCTAGATGAGAACCACACAGCTTCAGGGCACTCCCTTTGGCCCCGTGGCCTGGGAAGCAGGAGAGACTTTGCCTGGAAAATGGGCACAAAGAACTCTTGCCAGTAGACCATGAGAAGGTGCTGCATGGCTTTGGATTAATTAGAGATCCTGCCTGGAGGGTGATACAGCTGATGGTGCCAGTGGCCTGGAACATGGGCGTGTGCTTCTTTTCCTGAGTTAAGGCACCCGAATTAGGGCAAGGGGGGAAGGAAGCACTGTGGGCATCTTTGGGTATCCTAAAGGACTTTGATATTTTAAATGAAGACATTAGGTCACTACTTTAAGTCTGTAGCATTAAATAAACATTTCCCTTCCTTTTCACAAATCTCTGGCATTGAGAGGTGTCTTTCCTATATCGAGGACATAGCCTTGGCCCCTGTTGTTCTGTAACAAGGCCACTATTATTTGTGATCTCAAGCTGTTGATCCTCTTCTAGCACAAAGTCAATTCACCTGGCTTATTCACAAATGGGTCACGGATCCATTCCTTCCCAATTCAGAGGTCTTTTGTGGTCAGGAAGTAATGCTCAAACTCTTTTGAGAGATGAGAAAGATGATAATGCACTGGCTAGGAGAAAGAAGGTCCCAGCTCGATCCCTTTCAGAATCTTTGCAATAATCACTCATTGTCAAGAATCCAAATAATCACTCATTGTCCCATATTTCAGTATGGCTTGAATGCAGCCACTTTATCTGCTGACTTGAATACAGTTGTCTTTCTCCCCTGAAGTGACAGATAGAGTTTGTTGAGTAGGTCGACTATGTCACACAAGTAATGAATGAAGTGTTGTAACCCATTCTGTGTCACTGAAATGTGCTGCCAGTGGTAACCATTTTTCTGAAAGAGATCTCTGGAGCAGCTTTCCTAACTCAAAAACTCTGTCCAGTGATCTACCTTTAGAAAGCCATCTCACTTCTGTGTGTAAGAGAAGACATGTGTGCTCTATGTTCATCTCCTCACAGAGCTGTGTGAACAGATGTGAGTTAAGGGCATGTACTTTAATGTGGTTGATAATATTAATCACATCCTGAAAATATTGTTAAATTCAGATGACATTTCAGATTAGCCAGTATTTCTGTAAGGATGACATAGTGTGTATACTCACATTAAGAAGTAACCTCTTTGACCCAAGTAATGAAATCACAAAGCTGTCTAGTCATGGCAGCTCCTCCATCCATGCATATACTGATACAAAATGACCAATTCCTGATAGGTAATTATTCAAAGACTTGAATAGTTCTTCAACTGTGGGGTTGATTGGCAAAAAAAGTGCATATAACACATCTTCATGCATATCCTCCTGAAAAATATATCACACAAAAATAAGCATTGTTGCCTTGTTGTCAACATTGGTAGATTCGCCAACCTGGATTGTGTACTATGGTGACTCATTAATCCTCTCTAACAATTGTGCCTCAATATCCTTGGCTATTTCATCAACTTGTCTAGTTACGGTGCTAGCAAAAAGAGGAACATATGCTACCTTTTGAACTGCAGCCTCTCCTAAAAGTTCACAACAAATGTCCTTAGCAGCAGACAAGAGCAACTCTTCATCAATAGTAAAGTATTTATTAACTTTAGCAATGCAGTTAGTTACTAAGAATAATACTCTCAGTGCAGACACATTTGATGAAATGGTGACCTTCAGTAATTGCTTCTGTTCTTTGAGTTCATGTTTTCTTTTCTTTTGAAAAAGTCCAAAGTTTTGTCTTTTAATGCAAGGTGCTTTGTCTCCATGTGGTGAAGCAGATTTGAAGGTTTCAGCTTTGTTGGATACCTGTTTGCCACATGTTATAATTAGTGGGCTTAGAAATATGAATCACCTGTTACAATGAACCTATAATTTAAGTAGGACTCTTGGTATTTTTTAATTTTTTTAATTTAATTATTTTTTATTGTTCAAGTAGAGTTGTCTCCATTTCCTGCCCCCCCCAGTCCCCACCCCACCCATCCCCACCTTCCACCCTTGATCCTACCTACCTTTGGCTTTGTCCTTCATACACGTGGTTAGTGTCAGTGTGTTCTTTATTTCAATGTCTCTGGTTGTATTTTGCTTTTGTGTGTTTTGTTGATTAGGTTTCAGTTAAAGGTGAGATCATATGGTATTTGTCTTTCACCTCCTGGCTTATTTCACTCAGCATAATGCTTTCCAGTTCCATCCATGATGTTGCAAAGGATAGGAGCTCCTTCTTTCTTTCTGCAGCATAGAAATCCATTGTGTAAATGTACCATAGTTTTTTGATCCATTCATTTACTGATGGGCACCTAGGTTGCTTCCAACTCTTGGCTATGGTAAATAACACTGCTATAAATATTGGGGCACACAGGTTCTTTTGAATTACTGTTTCAAGATTCTTAGGGTATAATTTCCCAGCAGTGGAACTGCCAGGTCAAAAGGCAGTTCCATTTTTAGTTTCTAAGGTAATTCCATGCTATTTTCCATAGAGGCTACACCAGTCTGCCATCCCACAAACAATGTACTACGGTTCCCTTTTCTTCACAACTTTGCTAGCACTTATTGTTTGTTGATTTGTTTATGATGGCCATTCTGACTGGTGTGATGGGAGGTGGTATTTTCTTTTAAATGCATTTTTTACTTTGTTGGCAGTCTTAGAGTCTTCTGCTGTCTCATAGTTGGGTCTTTCTCCCTTTTCAGAGAAGCTCTCCAGAGACATTTTTTACTCGTTTTGGTTAGGGTTAGTATCTGAGCTTACCAAAACTGTGACTGAGACAAGTATGCAGTGCAGGACAGAGGTGTGGACAAAAGTGGTAAATAAAACATTGGGTGGGTCACAGGTGGGCTAAAATAAGTGTCAGGTTCTGACTTACAGCGTGCCACCAGATGCAGCTGTACAATTGAGTACATCAACTCGCCTGCCACTATAAAGCCTGCCACCAGATGCATTTTAATTGTCACTTGCCACTCAGTGATGAGATTTTGATATGAGCCTACAAGCATAAAGTATTATGGTCTCTGTGCAGTCACCTCTCTGCTAATGATAATCTGTACTTGCAGCAACTTCCCAGTGCTAGCTTCACCCCCTCAGCTCCACCTCAGATCATCAGATATTAGATTCTCACAAGGAGCACACGAGCATGTGCAGTTTACATTAGGATTCCCACTCCTATGAGAATCTCATGCTGTTACTGGTCTGACAGAAGGAGGAGCTCAGGTGCTAATGCAATCAATGGGGATCGGCTGTAATACAGATGAGGCTTCGCTCATTTCCCTGCCTCCAACCTCTGGCTGTGCGGCCCAGTTCCTAATAGCATAGATCGGTACTGGTCCATGGCCTGGGGGTTTGGGGACCCCTAACTTTGACAACCACCATGCACTCTCATGTTTCTGGTTTGCTTTTTAAATTATACTGTGTGTTTTTTTTGTGAGTGAACATGTGACTGTATTCAGTGTAATCGTGCTGGCACAGTGACTGGTGTATTTGAGACATTCGATCAATGTGAATTAGTGAATGTGTGTGCAACATCATTCAGGATAGAATTGAAAAGTCAAATTTCAGGGCTGTGAAAAGTATATTAGTAAATTTTTGGTGAAGTAAGAAACAATAGCAATGTCTCAGTGCCTTATAACAGCAAACATTCATTTCTTCACATTAGTGTGTGTTGTGGGTAGAGTTAGTATCTGGTCTAAGCTGTTTGCAAACAACAATTGTCTACATGTGCTCTCACTAGAGATCCTGTTCTCAAGGCAGAAAAAAAAGAAGTGTTACTAGCAAAGAAAAAAATATATTATTAAAGTTAAATTTTCTGCTTAGACGTGGATGTGGAAGTGTACCCTGCTGACAACAGGGGACATCTTGTTAATTCAACAGAGGATGTATACTCCTTTTAACAAATTTTGTTCTAAGAACTGGACATTCATAAGGATAAACAAACAAAAATAACTACTTTAACCTTTATTTCTGCCATAGAGAGATATAAAATTGAAATGAATCATAGTAGACCTAACTATAAAAGTTAAAACTATGAAACTTCTAGGAGAAAATATGGGAGAAAATCTTTGCAACCTTAAAAGAAAATGTGTACAATGCATATATGCCAAAGGACTTGTGTCAAGAATATGTAAAGAAGGAACTTTTATAACTCAATATTGAGACAATTAACAACTTATTAAAATGGGTATAATAAGGAAAAGATAAAATGATCAAATAAGCGTATGAACAAATAATCAACATTATTAGTCATAAAAATGCAAATTAAAATTATATTGATGTGCCATCACTAGAATTGCAAACATTTAAAAGACTTGATAATAACCCAATTTTGGTAGGGATGAGGGACAAATGACTCTTATACATTGCTAGTAGGAGTGTGAAATGGTACACCACTTTGGAAAACTGAAATAGTTTTTCAGTTTCTTGTAAAGTTAAACATACATTTATCACACAACCTAGCAATTCCATTCCTGATTGTATACCCAAGAGATATAAAAATGTTTGTTCACCCTAAGACTTACAAGACTGGTCACAGCAATGTTGTCATATTAGCCTCAAACATCAAAATGTCCACAAATAATATAATGGATGAACAAGTAAGGGTACAGCCATACGATAGAATACTGCTTTTCAATAAACAGAAAACAGACTGCTGATAAATATAGCAAACATGAAGCAATCTTAAAAATCTTTCACTGTGCAAAAGAAGCTTAACAGAGAAGAGCACACACTCTCTGATTTCATTTACATGAGGTCCTAGAACAAAAAAAACAACAACCCTCAAATCTAAAGTGGTAGAAATCAGATCAGTGTTCACCTGGGGCAAGGGAAGGGGTTGACTAGGAAGGGTACAAGGGAATGATGGAAATATTTTGTGCCTTAATGTTGGTGCCAGTTACAGATATATTTATTTTTGTCAAAACTCATCAAAGTATACTCAAAATGGGCACATTCATCTTTTTGTCTCCAAATTATATTTCAAAAAGTGCATTAAAATAAGAATAGTATCCATAGATGATAAATGAAGATAAGTGCCTGGTGCTTTTTCAGCATGCCATCAAGGTACATAATTTCCATGGATTCAGTATCTAAACGCAAGAGTGCAAGAAATGGTTGGCCTCTCCTGGAGGGGTGAGTTTAGTGAGTCTGGCCCATGCGAGTCCAAAGTTAAAAGTTATCTGGCATGTGCCATTTTCATTACCCTGTTTATGTTGGGAAATGAGTACTGCCATATTAGACCTTGAATATAAGGGTCCACTATTCTGAGAATAGCAAGTAGTGAGCTAAAAGGAGCTCGAATTCCTTAGGATTCCATGCAGCATGGATGCCTGCCTACCTCTGGACTTCTATGCTACCTAAAGTGAGAAATAACTTGCCTTGATTAAGTTGCTATTATTTTGAGTCTCTTTTATGGCTATTTTATTTTTTTTTAAGATTTTATTTATTTATTTTTTATTTATTTTTTAAGATTTTATTTATTTATGTATCTTTAGAGGGGAAAGGAGAGAGGGAGAGAAACATCAATGTATGGTTGCCTTTTTGTGCGTCCCCTGCTGGGAGTTGGCCTGCAGGGAACTGGCATGCAACCCAGGCATGTGCCATCAGCCCTAACCCAGTCAGGGCTGACTGGGAATCGAACCGAGATCCTCTGGTTCACAGGCCTGTGCTCAATCCACTGAGCTACACCAGCCAGGGCTTTTTATGGCTTATTTTAAACTCAACTGGTATAATTACTCAAAATTGTACAAAAAAAATCAAACCATGATTTAGCCTTCAATTCTACCTTTGTTGAGCACCTTCTATGTGTGAGATGTGATGTTTCCATAAATGCTTTCTGTTGACTGGTATTCAGTCCAAGATGTATATAAAACTATCACACCATTAATGAATTCCCCAACTTATCCCAACTAGTGTTAAGTAACTACTTGACTGTAGTTACTAGGCATAACATTTTAGAGGTTACATTGCTAAAGTAAAACAACTCAGGTTATTCTAGTTGCAATGAGAGCACTGGGGGTATTGCAAAGAAGTTGTTCAGAATTTAGAAATCTGTGATGCCTGAAGAATACTATGAAACTTAGGAAGAACTTGGAAGGAATAAGTGAGGATGTTGTCATGTATTGAAAGCTAAGCTGGGAATGAGAAAATTTATAAATCTCTCCAGATTATGATTAATCTCTGTACTGGATTGGATAGTGTCCAAAAATGCATGCCTTCCTGGAACCTCAGGATGTGACTTTATTTGAAAATAGGGTCTTTAAATGTTTTTTATAATGTTAGGATGAGATCATACTAGATTAGGGTGAGCCCTCAATCCAATGACTGATGTTCTTATATGGAGAGACACAGAGACTCAGATACACACAGGGAAGAAGACCACGTGACAAAGACAGTGATCAGAGTGATGAAGCTATAAGCCAAAAAATGCCCGGGATTGCCAGCAACCCCCAGAAGCTGGAGGAAGCAAGGGTGGATTCTTCCCTAGAGTCTTCAGAAGGAGCATGGACTTGCTGATACCTTGGTGTTTGGTTTCTAGCCTCCAGAACTGCGAGAGCACAAATTTATGTTGTTTAAAGCCATTCAATTTGTAACAATTTATAATGGCAGCCCTAAGAAACTAAACAAGTCTTCAATATTTCAAATCACCTTTTCTTTGTTTCTGTGGCATTTCTCACCCACTTTTGCTTCACCCTAGATTTTTTGTTTGTTCACACCCAATTCCTTGAATCAGGCATTATTTTAAATTTTGTTTTTCTAAAATCTCCATTTCACTCTGATGCATAAAAATTACTGTAGAACTCTGTTACAAAGTGTCCCAAATCTGTCCTGTCATCAGGGTAAGTGAACCAGGTTTGAAGTCTCTTCTCTTTGCCATTATGATGGAGGAACAGTGTCTCGTGAAACTCATATTTAAAATGACGTCAGTGCCTTATTCTGCTTTGGTTGGTGTCTGGCTCTGTTGAAATGATGTTTCCCAGTCCAGTCAATCTGTTATGCTTCATGCAATTCCAACTGACAACACTGCATCAGAGATTTGTAAGCATTTCTCCAAAATCCTTCAAATTTCCTGTAATATAAATCTCTTTAGCTTAGTAAAGCTATGGTGGAATTGAAGACATCTAAATAGATCCTGAAAAAGTTTTCAAAACATCATAAGACAGTGTCACAATACTTTAGAAAGCCACTGGTCATCTTACAAACATAGGCTGTCTTGTTTGCAACCGAGTAGAGTAAGGTGAAAGCTTTTTTTGTATATTTTCAGCTAGAAATTGTTTATGTTGCTGACTCTGAAAGCAAGGAAAACGCTGGGCCACTTTGCACTTGGGTAGGGCAACACCATTGGTGAATTAGGACATGTTCTCACATGGGCTATAAGAGAAACCTGCTTTAGTCTATGGAATGCTTCCAGATGTTAAAATAATTCACGATATTCCAAAAATGAACACCAGTTGGTACATTTGGTTTCAACATTTTTGTTTTATTTTCTGCAATGGCTGCCTTTCCTCATTGAGTGATTTCCATTTCTGCAGAATGCCTAGTGCTTACCTTTAAAGGTGTGAGCTCTGAACACCTCATTCCCTGGATAGGTTTCTTTTTAACAAGCTAAAACAGACATAACTAGGGCACTGTTTCAGGCTGATATGACAAATGTGAAACTGAAGAATATTGAAAGCTATTTAAAAATTGATTTTCCTAGACAGTGCTGTATAATGAGACCAAATGCACAGGTTGGAATTTTAAAAGAAATCCTAGTGTAAAGATAAAAGGACATGAAAGATAATAAATGCTGAAATTACACACTATCTAATGGTATCCTGTCAAAGAAGAAGGAAAATATGATAACTTACAGAGCATCCCTGAGCTTCTATAGGTACTTGACCTATAGTTTGCAGGCAAACAGTCTTTTTGTTTCATCTGGCTCATATTAAAAATAGAAAAAACAAAACCAGCATTTTGTTCTACTCTCACACAGATGGTGAAAAAGCCATGCAATTTTTAACTGTCTGAATTTCTTTAAAGCAATGTAAGACGGAAAGGATTATTAAATCAGTTTTCTATTTCATATAATGAAAAACTGCACTACCACAGTGGGGCTGGAGCCATCAATTTTGGAGCAACTGGGAGCTCTGATTGGTCCTCCAGGCAATCAATCACCTGGCAGTCCCAGGTTCCTATCTTTAAAGTCATCTTACTGTAGGGTCTTTAAAATCTCAAAAATAATCAAGCTAGTGTAAAACTACTCATTAACATTTATATAATTCCATTTTGATATCAATTAGTATATAGTGAACATACTTGACATACATGTGGCTGTTTTGGGGTCTAACTACATCCATTTACCTGTGAGTTTCTTTTCTAATTTGTTCGTTTATTCATTCTCTTATTCAAAAAATATTTAGCAAGTGACTACTGCAGGCATTGGGGATCTAAACTCTCCCTGTGTACTCATGACCCACTGGGACAGAGAGATGGGCAAAAAAATGACTATAGTATAGTTTGACAAATTGTGCAATGATGTTATGTATATTGTTGACATTAATATGTTTATTTAGCCATTTTATGTACCTGGGCCAAATTCAGAGATATCGGAAGGGCAATTGGAATTTGTCCCACCTCTTCTGTTTATTTAAAATTGGAGAGGAAAAAAAATTTAAAAACATTTTTAACTCTTTTTATTGTTTTTCAAGTACAGTTGTCTCCATTTTCTCTCCACCACTCCCTACCCCCACTCCAGCCATTCCCACTTCCCACCCTTGACATGTGTCCTTTATAGATGTTCCTAAAAACCCTTCCCACTTTTCCCCAAATTTCCCCTTTCACCTGCCCTCTTGTTTCTGTTGGTTTGTTCTTAATTTCAAGAAATAAAGTAAAAAAATACACTTACCATACAACACAGCAATAAAATAAAATTGGAGAGAGTAACAGTTGTTCTATTTTTCATTTATATCTACATTTGAACTTGCCTCTGACACAAAGGATATTTGATGTAGCTTTTAGAAATATACATGGTACCAAATTTTCAGTACTTGAGTGAGTCTGGTAAAAAGATACCACTTACTCTTTGGGAGAGAACATGGTTGTTGAAAGTAGTGGATGTGTAGGCTATGTTGTTTCCTTTGACACCAGTCTGTAGGAGTACAAAGCACTACCTACTGACGAGGCCCTTCTCCTCTGAGATCTCATATCTAGGTGAAAAGAGTAGACAAGAACCTAAAGTTACCTAACCACATACAAATAATCACCTTTATAATGCCTCAGTTTCCCCACATGTAAAATGAAGTTAAAGCAATTACGACATAGGCAATACATTGGGAACAAAGAACAGTGTCTGGGATGTTGCAAGGCTATGTGTTAGTTCCTATTGCTAATGCTACCCAAGTCTGACTTGTAAGAACTGAACGTGCTAGTGAAGGGACAACCAGGAAAACACAGCTTAGATTTATAATGGGTCTGCCCTGTGGCCCTGTGTGCCTTCCATTCGACTTGAAGTTCCTCAGACATGAGTTTTTCTCCTGTTATCTCAGTAAGAGCTTGTGTTTATACTATCAAATTAGTTGTTCCCTGACCTTATAATGAAGAAAACTGTAATTAGAAGGAGGTTGCTTACTGGTTATCCTTCCTGTAGGGCAGAGAGGAAGTAGGTTTGAGTTCAGCAAGAGGAAACTTGCAATAGCCAAATGCTGGAAGCAGTCTAAGTGGTCATTAGAAAGTGAATGGATCAAAAAACCATAGTAAATTCACACAATGGAATTCTATGCAGCAGAAAGAGAGAAGGAGCACCTACCTTTTGGGACAGCATGGATGGAACTGGAGAGCTTTATGCTAAGTGAAATAAGCCAGTCAGTGAAAGACAAATCCCATATGATTTCACCTTTAAGTGGACCCTAGTCAACAAAACAAACAAGCAAGCAAAATACAACAGAGACAATGAAATTAAGAACAAACTGACAGTAACCAGAGGGGAGGTAGGAGGGGATAATGGGGAAAAAGGGGGAAAGGTGTTCAGCAACATGTATGAAGGACACATGGACAAAACCAAAGAAGGGTAGGATCAAGGGCAGGAAGTGTGGATGGCTGGGGGTGGAGAGAGTGATGGGGGAATATGGAGACAACTGTACTTGAATAACAATAAAAAATAAGAAAGAAAGGCTTGGAAGAAGAGTTCAGAAGGACAGGGAAGTCTGTTGTGTGTAGTGGCAAGGTGAGTTCAGAAGACAGGAGGCTAAAGAACATGACCTCACAGGTCTCTTTTTCATTCTCTATATTATGGCAGATGGTACTAGGAAAGTTTTTCTTGGGTGGTGGTGTAGGTTTCTCCTTCCCTAGGTCTCATGATACAAAACTGTCAAAGCCAGATAGAGACACAACAAAGAAAGAAAATTACAGGCCAATATCACTGATGAACATAGATGCTAAAATCCTCAATAAAATATTGGCAAATCGCATCCAACAATACATCAAAAAGATCATACACCACGACCAAGTGGGATTCATCCCAGGGATGCAAGGATGGTTCAATATACGCAAATCAATAAATGTAATACACCAAATAAACAAAAGCAAAGACAAAAATCACATGGTCATATCAATAGATGCAGAAAAAGCTTTTGATAAGGTACAACACCCATTTATGATAAAGGCACTCAGAAATATGGGAATAGAGGGAGCATTCCTCAACATAATAAAGGCCATATATGAAAGACCGACAGCCAACATCATACTCAATGGGCAAAAACTAAAAGCTTTTCCACTAAGATCAGGTACAAGACAAGGTTGCCCACTTTCACCACTTCTATTCAATATAGTATTAGAAGTTCTAGCTGCAGCGATCAGACAAGAAAAGGAAATAAAAGGCATCCAAATCGGAAAGGAGGAAACAAAACTGGCATTGTTTGCAGATGACATGATAGTGTACATGGAAAACCCTATAGCCTCTACCAAAAAACTGCTGGAACTAATAAATGAATTTGGCATAACAGCGGGATACAAGGTTAATATCCAGAAATCAAAGGCATTTTTGTATACCAACAATGAAGCAGCAGAAGCAGAAATCAGGAAAAAAATCCCATTCGATATAGCAAAAAGAAAAATAAAATATCTGGGAATAAACCTAACCAAGGAGGTAAAAGACCTGTATGCAGAAAACTACACAACACTGAAGAAAGAAATCAAGGAAGACACAAATAAATGGAAACATATACCGTGTTCATGGATTGGAAGAATTAACATCATCAAAATGTCCATACTACCCAAAGCAATTTACAGATTCAATGCAATACCTATTAAAGTACCAATGGCGTATTTCACAGACATAGAACAAACACTTCAAAAATTTATATGGAACCAGAAAAGACCCCGAATAGCTGCTGCAATTTTGAGAAAGAAGAACAAAGTAGGAGGGATCACAATACCTGATATCAAACTGTATTACAAGGCCACTGTAATCAAAACAGCCTGGTACTGGCACAAAAACAGGCACATAGACCAATGGAATAGAACAGAGAGCCCAGAAATAAACCCAACTCTCTACAGTCAATTAATATTCGACAAAGGGGGCAATAACATAAAATGGAGTAAAGACAGCCTTTTCAACAAATGGTGTTGGGAGAACTGGACAGCTACATGCAAAAAAATGAAACTTGAGCACCAACTTACACCATACACCAAAATAAATTCAAGGTGGATAAAAGACTTAAATATAAGCCGTGAAACCATTAAAACCCTAGAGGAGAGCCTTGGCAAGAAAATCTCAGATATTCCACGCAGCAATATTTTTACTGATACGTCCCCTAGAGCAAGGGACATAAAGGAAAGAATAAACAAATGGGATCTCATCAAAATTAAAAGCTTCTGCATGGCTAAGGAAAACAGTATCAAGATAAAAAGAGAAGCAACTGTTTGGGAAAACATATTTGCCAATGATACCTCAGACAAAGGTTTAATCTCCAAAATATACAAAGAACTCACTCGACTCCACTCAAAGAAGACAAGCAACCCAATTAAAAAATGGGCAGAGGACTTGAACAGACATTTCTCCAAGGAGGACATACAGAGGATCCAGAGACACATGAAAAGATGCTCGATATCGCTAGCTATCAGAGAGATGCAAATTAAAACCACAATGAGATACCACTTAACACCAGTCAGAATGGCTATCATAAACAAAGAAACAAACAACAAGTGCTGGAGAGGTTGTGGGGAAAAGGGGACCCTAGTTCACTGTTGGTGGGATTGCAGACTGGTACAACCACTATGGAAAACAGTATGGAATTTTCTAAGAAAACTAAAAATGAACGTGCCTTTTGACCCAGCAATTCCACTCTTAGGAGTATATCCTAAGAACCCTGAAACACCAATCCAAAAGAACCTATGCACCCCGATGTTCATAGCAGCACAATTTACGATAGCCAAGAGTTGGAAGCAACCTAGATGCCCATCGGTAAATGACTGGATCAAAAAACTATGGTACATTTACACAATGGAATTCTATGCTGCAGAAAGGAAGAAGGAACTACTACCCTTTGCAACATCATGGATGGAACTGGAAAGCATTATGCTGAGCGAAATAAGCCAGGCGGTGAAAGACAAATATCATATGATCTCATCGTTAACAGGATTCTAAACAAACCAAACATGCAAGCAAAATACGACCAATGACACTCAAATATGGAACAGGCTGACAGGGTCCAGAGGGGAGAGGGGAGAGAATTATAGGGGAAAAGGGAATGGACTCACATGAACAAGTATAAAGGACACACGGACAATAACTAAGGGGGGGGGTGGAAAGGGGAGGGAGGCGGGGAGCATGGGGCGGGGGGGCGGGCAGGGTTGGGAATATAAGACAGAAACCTGTACGTGAACAAGAATTAAATAAAAATTATATTTTAAAAAAAGGAAAAAAAAGAAAAAAAGAATAAAATAATATTAATTTTCTTTAAAAAAAAGCTATATTGACAAACATTTGCTATTTAAAGAGTGGGGAGATATTTCTGTATTTTAGGATGTGGAGTGGTGGTGAAATATGCTATAGAAAGACTTTCTTGGCAAAGGGAAGCCCCTATTTTGTTTGGGAAAACACTTTTTGGGCTTTTAGGTGGTAGTTCCTGAGTTTCCTCCAGAATAGCCAGAGTGAAGGTGATAAAAATGTAAATTGTTTTGTATGCAAAAGTCAAGGGTTGCCTGCTTGAGCAGACTGACTTCTGAGTTTGAAGGGATTTTAGTGTTTCCCTCATAGGCCAGCAATCTGGCACTTGTGATTCTTGAACTGGCAGGGAAACAAGGAGAAAATATGTGTAATTAGCACATAGCCCCACACTGTGGAGGCATGTGAGGGCCAAGAAGGGATAGACAGCTCTGAGAATTCCTTGTGGAAAGGTAGGAAAAGGAATTTTGAAAACAGGGCTGCAATGTCTCTCTCCTACAACCTAAGTCTTCAGGAAACAGTAGTAACCTTGAAAACTGAGCACCTGCTGTGGGCTAGGCACTCAGGGCACAGAAGTAACAAGATGCTGTCATTGTCCTAGAGAAGCTCAAGTCCAGTGTGGAGAGAGCTTTGGTGGAGTCTGATCCTGACCCAAGGCTCCAAACTGTCCCATGAGGAGGCCTAGGCAGAATGGTCACAGCTGAAGGGGGGGGAGGGGTGCTGGGTGCAGGGAAAGCTTGCTGAGTTCCCAAGGAGTGTGTAATCTGGGGCAGGTGCAGGGAAAGGGAGGTCAATGGGGAGACAAGAAGGAGCTTCCAGCCAGTATAGCTTTCTGTGCAAAGGGATGAAGGGAGGCAACCTGGCTGGCTACCTCCGAGAACCATTTCTCATCCTGACTTTTGTGGGCTCCCCAGCCACAACCAGGCTCTCTAGGGAACTCCTCACCCCAACCTGGCTGACCATGAAATGAACACACTGACCCTTGCTGCTTTCATCTTGGCACACAGAGCTCACAGGGACAGAAAAAAAAGGAAAGCTAAGGCTGCATTGGAGCAAGCTGGCCCCGTACACCACAAATATTCAGACCCACAAATATCAGTCTAGAGCACAGGGCTTTTTTCTGTGTCTATTGTCCTGGGGTGCTGAGGAGACACTTGCCAGCAGCCCTGCCACCACTGACCTGTGATTGTGTTGACAGGACCCTGCAGCACCTGTGATATAGGTCAGAGAGGACTGTTTCTGCCTTTGCTTGCAGACAAAGATAATTACCTCAAGGAGGGGATTTCACACCTCTTTAGATTGAGTTGCATGTTTGTTATGGGTTGTTTTTTCTGTTTCCTAATATAACACACATTTGCTCTTGAGTAAATATTGATCCTGTTGCAGTCAGCATTAGTGGTGGAGGATGCTGAAAAATAAACAGCTAGGTAATGAGGTCTGCTTACTGGGCTGAGGGTGGAGGTGGCCTTTTTAAGGTGGGGCCATGTCCATGCCACAGACAATTCAATCAACACTTTAGTAATTATTAGGTTCATTTAGGCCTCTTGTAAATGTACGAATATTCCCTGGATAACACTGTTTTTTTGAACAGCTATAAATCAGACTAAAATTTAGATCTAGGTTATGTATATCAGAAAGGAGCAATTTGTCTTCCCTACCTTTTTTTTCTTTTTTGGTGAAGTAGGTGCTGGTTGCAAGCTGAAGTACAATTAGACAATCTGGTGGTGCAATAAAATCATCATGAATTAAAATGCCACTAATGTTGAAGTGATGATAATTTTGACCAAGGATAAACTCTAAATACATAGGGAAGAATTTGCCAAACAAATTTATTGTGTAATCAAATTTACAAGGGTTATGAACTTGATGTTTTCAAGTTTTTCAATCAGTATAATGATTACATAAATGTTATTTTCCAGAATCACAAAGTTGAAGGTCATTAAGCATGACTGCTCCCATTTTATCCTCTTCTATAGTATCTCCTTCTCAAAATGACTCTCTATCTCATTCTGGATACTGTGGGGCAGAGAGGTCACTACCTTCCAAAGGTCTGTTTGGTGAGCTCCAACAGAAGCTACTTCCTGGGCACAGCTAAAATTGTTCCTTTACTTTTAATGATGGATCATATAAAACAAGCCTAAGTAGACTTCTAGATACTTGTAGATATAAATATTTCTGTTTTTTAATCTATACTTAGCATCCAGGTTCTCAGAATCTGAAGGAAAAAACCTTAAAAGTTTATTATCTCATCCTCTCTTTCCCTTCTTTCACTCCAACTTAATGCCTAAGTTGCTATTTTTACATCCTATTTAATATTCATTTAGACTGTGACTTACCCATTGTTAAAGAACTCAGTACCAAATGGTGTTTCATCAAAATGTCTCTTTAATTTAGACCAGATTCTAATGCAGATTGATCTTGCCCCTGATTTTGTCAGTATTAGTGAGAGGGGGCATGAGTGGGAATTTGAAAGTGGAAAGATAAAATCAATTTCATGTTTGTGGTGCTTTGTGCGATACAACATTGAGCCTCTTTGAAGACTCTCTGGAGAAAAGTGGTTTGTAAATATATGAGTAAATTAAAATATCTACAATAAGCCAGGTGGACCTATCCATCAGCCACTTGTTAGTTCATGAAGGCAGGACTAACTCTCCTATTGTTTCAGGCAATTGCTCTGACCTCCCCTTCAGCCCCAATCATTCTAACCTCTCTCTTTCATCTGCTTGATAAATTAGATTTCACTAGATGTCAATTTCCCAGTCCCAGGTCCCAGAATTTTCTCTCTGATTCTGACTTTGCTCCTTGCCTTTTATGCCTTTCATTTCTGAGGTCGTTGGTGCTGAGATGTAGCCTAACCATTCCTGTACCCCAGCACCTCCTACTGTCTTAGCTAGGTCCTCCCTGTTCCACTGTGCACCCTCAAACCAAGAAGGCTGTGTCCAAACTGGTAACCCCTGTTAATTAATGGATTTGTTCTGTCACACACACTTCTTCCTACACTATGGCCCCAAGGCTAATATATTGTGCTGTTTTACATACCTCCTACAGAACCTAATCTGCTGGAAAGCCCACATTCACCATTACCACATTACTAAGCAGGGAAAAAGAAAGTTCACTGCCACTGTGAAAGAAACATCAATGGGGATATACTATGATATCACTTAAAGTGACTAAAGAAGTGGGAAATGCCATGTAACTATACAGCCTAATCTCCTTTCTGGCCATGCCACAGGCTTCATTTTCCAGCCTTGTTGGTGAGTAATACGGGCCTAGCTTCCCACAAATTTGTTCCTTATTCAAGAAGTTCAGGAATTAGTGAGTGGGTAAAGAAATGTGAGGTGATTCAAGTGAAGCCTACAGAGGCTGCACCTAAAGGAATATGTGACAATATATAGGACCTGGGGCCAACTTGAACCTGGGAAACTGCCTAAGGCAGACCAAGGCAGCTTAGAGAGGGAATACAGAGCCTGGCTGGCTCTGGGGGAAGGGAGAGCATGGATGAGGCCAATAAGGCAATGCAGGGCTCAAGTAGAAAGTTTGAAGGACCAAGGCTGAAAATAATGAGCTAATAGTGAAGACAGTAGCTTCAAGGATCAATAACAAAAATGGAGTTTAGTGTGAGAATGGAAAAGGAATGAACAGTTAGAACTAAGTTGCTGAATATGCTGCTGTTACTGTTTTGTGTAGTGTCTGGTAAAGGGTGCCTGCAGGGCAATGTAGGGCTGAATGGAGGATAATGAGGGGTTTGGCAAGCTTTCCTACTTATTTCTAACACAAGTATTATGAGTAAATGATAATTAAATATACCACATTGTTCTCCAAGTGAAGTGAAATACAAATTGGTTATTGAAATAGTCTTTAATATTAGTGTCTACCATCTAGGGCAATAGGGGTGCAGTTAATACTTCTGGAGAAATATTTTTGATGAATATTTTTTTCAATGGGTAGAAGCAAATTTAAAGATTAATTTTAAGAGACTAGCAAGATAGCACAGGAGTGACTGGAAGCCACACTAACCTCCTCCAAGGAGGTTAGAATTATTAAACCTATTAATTCTAAACCTAGAATTACAACTAAATTGTGGAGAAATTACCTAGAACTGATACCACAGAAATACAAAGGATTGTAAGAAATTACAATGAAGAACTGTATGCCAAGAAGTTTGAAAACCTAGGTGAAATGGACAAATTTCTAGAAAAGTATAATTTTCCAAAACTGAATGAAAAAGAAATATAAAGCCTGAACAGACCAATAACAGCTGATGAAATTGAAGCAGTAATCAAAAAACTCCAAACAAACAAAAGCCCTGGACTGGATGGTTTCACAGGGGAATTCTACAAAGCATTCAAGGAAGAGCTAACCCCTATGCTCTACAGACTATTCCAAAAAAATCAAAACAATGGAAGACTCCAAAACTTTTTTTAATTCCAAAAACACAACATAAAGACACAACAAAGAAAGAAAACTGCAGGCTAATATCGTTGATGAGCACAGATGCTAAAATCTTCAATGACATATTGGCAAACTGCATTCAGCAATATATTAAAAATATTATACACCATGATCAAGTGGGATTTATCCCAGGATGTAAAGATAGTACAATTTTGCAAATCAATAAACATAACATAAAAGGAAACATAAATAAAAGGAAAGACAAAAATCACATGATCATATCAATTGATGCAGAAAAAGCATTTAATAAAGTATAGCACTCATTTATGATAAAAACACTTCGAAAAGTGGAAATAGAGGTAGCATTCCACAACATAATAAAGGTCATATATGAGAGACCTACAGACAACATCATACTCAATGGGTAAAAACTAAAAACTTTCTCATTAAGATCAGGAACAAGACAACAATATCTGCTTCACCACTTTTATTCAACATAGTACTGGAAGTCCTAGCCACAGCAATCATACAAGAAAAAGAAATAAAAGGCATCCAAATTGGAAAGGAGGAAGTAAAACTGTCTTGTTTGCAGATGACTCAATAGTGCACATAGGAAATCCTATACTCTACACCAAAAAACTACTCAATCTAATAAGTGAATTTGGCAAAACAGCATCATACAAAGTCAACATTCAGAAATCAAAGGCATTTTTGGTACACCAACAATGAAATATCAGAAACGGAAATCAGGAAAAAAAGATACCATTTTATATAGCAACAAGGAAAATAAAGTTCGTAGAAATAAACCTAACCAAGCAGGTAAAAGACCTATACTCAGAAAACTACACAACATTGAAGAAAGAAATTAAGGAAGACACAAACAAATGGAAGCATGTATCATGGTCATGGATTGGAAGAATTAACATCATCAAAATATCCATACTACCCAAAGCCAATTTATAGATGCAATGCAATCCCTATGAAGGTACCAAATATATTCCAAATATATACCAAATTTCTGAACAAAATTTCAGAAATTTATATGGAACATAAATGACCCTGAATAGCTGCAGCAATTTTGAGAAAGAAGAACAAAGTGAAGGGATCATAATACCTGATATAAAACTGTATTACAAGGCCACTCTAATCAAAACAAGCTGGCACTGGCATAAGAACAGATAGATAGAACAATGGAACAGAACAGAGAGCTCAGAAATAAACTCAAGTCTCTATGGTCAATTAATATTTGACAGAGGGGGCAGAACCATAAAATGGAGCAAACATAGCCTCTTCAACAAATGGTGTTGGGAGAGCTGGACAGCTACACACAAATAAATGAAACTCGAGCATCAACTTACACCATACACCAAAATAAATTCAAGGTGGATAAAAGATTTAAATATGTCGTTACACCGTAAAAGTACTAGAGGAGAACATAGGCAGGAAAATCTCAGATATTCCACGCAGCAGTATTTTCACTGATATGTCCCCTAGAGCAAGGACATAAATGGAAAGAATAAATTAATGCAACCTCATCAAAATAAAAAGCTTCTGCACGGCTAAAAAAAGCAGCATGAAAATAAAAAAAGAACCAACTGTATGGGAAAATATATTTGCCAAAACCCTCAGACAAGGGTTTGGTCTCCAAAATATGTAAAGAAATCATGCAACCCTACTCCAGGAAGACAAACAACCTAATTAAGAAATAGGGAAAGGACCTGAATAGACACTTCTCCAAGGAGGACATACAGAGGGTCCAGAGACATAAGAAAAGATGCTCAGTATCACTGCCAACAGAGAAGTACAAATTAAAATCACAATGAGATACCACTTCACACTGGTCAGAATGTCCACCATATCAACAAACAGCAAGTACTGGTGAGGTTGTGGAGAAACAGAACCAGGAACCCTGGGGCACTGTTGATGGGAATGCAGACTGGTGCAGCTACTGTGGAAAACAGTATGGAATTTCCTCAAAGAACTGAAAGGAGAACAGCTTTTTAACCCAGCAATACCACTTTTGTGATTACACACTAAGGATCCAGAAATACCAATTCAAAAGAACCTATGAACCCAATGTTCATAGCAGTGTTATTTACAATAGCCAAATGCTGGAAGCAACTTAAATTCCCATCAATAAATGAATGGATCAATAAACTATTGGGCATTTACACAGTGGAATACTATGCAGAAGAAAGAAAGAAGGACCTCCGACCCCTGCGATAGCATGGATGGAACTGGAGAGAATTATGCTAAGTGAAATAAGCCAGGCAGTAAAAGACAAATACCATATGATCTCACCTTTCACTGGAACTTAATGATCGAAATAAACAAACAAGTAAAATATAACCAGAGACATTGAAATTAAAGACAAAGTGACAGTAACCAGATGGCAGGTGGGAGAGGTTACTGGGGAAAAGAGAGGGACAGTTGTCAGAAACATCTACTAAGGAAACATGGACAAAACCAAAGGTGGATAGGATCAAGGGTGGGGAGTGGCATGGCTGGGGTGGGGGGAATTTGGGGGGGGGGATTTGGAGACAAGTGTACTTGAACAGCAATAAGTAAATATGTGAAGAAAAAAAGACTAAATTCAAATCTTAAATTGGCTGCAGTATCTATGTAAGAGAGTATGTTGGGTAATTGGAAGTGACAAACTTCATTTCAAATGTGGCTAAGCTGAGGGTCTGTGTGTGTGTTGAACACCAAGAAATCCCTAACTGCTTGTTGGGAGGCTTTTCTCCATCTCCTTGAAGAAGAAAGGCAGTTAAGGCTTCAGTTTCAGCCAGAGTGGGAGCCTGTGTGTGACGGGGATCTGAGATTCTGAGGACCCTGCAGCTCCATAGTTCAGTGGAAACCACCATGCCCTCTGCTCACATAAGAACACAGTGTAAAAAAAAATTGGATGGGTCAAGTCTCATTCAAGCACTTGTGGTCAGAATGAAAGCCCTTGAGGTCATTTGCTTAACTGAGTACAGTTTGACATTTGAGTCACAGGCTATATTTTGCCAATATACTTGCATGCCCATTATGTAATTATACCTTAAAAAATACTGAACAGCATGTTGTTTCCATGCTTTGTTTCCATGTTGTTTTCATTTTACAGAAAAAATGAAGCCTCTTAGAACTTAAAAAATCTGCATGTGATGATACACACAAAATGAAGAAAAATAAGAACAAGGTAAGTTTCATGAATTTCAATTTCTAATTTAATATAGATAAAATCTATCATTTATATTTATATACCAATGTAGATGGCACATATTGCCTTTTTGCCTTTCTATTAAATAATTTCTAGTTATAGATCAATATATTTATACTCTACCTTATTTCAAAAACAGTTTTGAAGTGGCTTCAAAAATAAAATACAGGCATACCTCAGAGAGATTGTGGGTCTGTTGCTAACCATCAAAAGAGGGCAGTTATTGCGATAAAGCAAGTCACATAAATTTTTTGGTTTCCTGGTGTATATAAATGTTCATACTATCCTGTACTATACTAAGTGCACAATTACATTATGTTTTAAAAACTGTACATACCTTAATTAAAAATACATTTTTTCTAAAAAATGATAATCATCATGTGAACCTGTTGGAAAATGCTGCTGGTAGACTTGCTTGACTCAGCGTTGCCAAAAACCTTCAGTTTGTAAAAACAACACTATCTGTGAAGATAAAGCAAAGCACAATAAAACAAGGTATGCCTCATAATAGTACCTTCAAGATAAAAACAGAATAAGAAGGTAAACTTAGAACTTAAGGATGGAAAATGTTCAGTAAAAATTGTCATAGAGCTGATAGTGGTAGTGATGGTGATAGAGATGGTGGTGGAGGTGTTGGTGTTTCAGGGAGTCAGAAGGAGGTAAAGATGGTGAGGTGTAGTTGTTGTTGGTGGTAGAAATGATCCTGGTGTTGGTGGTGGTACAGGTATTGGTATTGGTGACAGGGGTTGTGGGGAGAATATTAACAGTAATTGAGGCAACCACAGAAAAGGGAAATGAGAGGTCAGGAAAATTTCAGTCCAGCCAGAAATAAAGTTAATATACTGAAGGTGAAAATAAAAAAGTATAGTTAGAATAAAGAGGAATTAGAAAATTTTGTTCTATCTTCTATCATAACTGAGACATAAAGTAGGCTGGGCTCTTAGCAGTCCTGGACAATGGGAATAGCTAGAATAGTTACAATGTTAGTTAATATTTATTGGTATTACAGGCATCTTAAATCCAGATCTCATCTAATTCTTGTAACAACTCATGAAATAGGTTTCTATTATTATTTACACTCAGATGAAGAAGTGGAAGCACAGAGAGGTTTAAATATCTTGCTTAATATCATATTGACAGAAAGTGCTAGAGCCAAAAGTCTATGTACAGCTCATGTTCTTAACCATAGAGCTTTGGAGAACCTGAAAAAGTGAGTTGTGTGTACACAGGGCTGACCAGCATCCAAGGGGGAAGATAAAAGGAGAGATTGTACTTACTCTTGGGTTAAGAACACTCAGCTTAAAAGTATTGTGTTTAAGAGCCCACGGAAGATCTGCAGCCACAGTTCAGCTCATAAACCTCTAATCCTTACATGCACAAAGAAGGAGCTCCTCATCTGGGAATCACTTCTGAATCACTTCTGCTCCAGGCTACCTGCTTGTAAGCACAGGGCTATTGGTATGTGCTGAGCTAGTGTCTGGGTTTGGATACCGGTAGTAAGAACGTGGTCTGGGAAAGTGTGTTAGCTCCTTTCCATTTTCACACACTGAGGAACTGAGTTTTTTTAAAAGAAGTTTTGATATTGCTGTCTGTGGTCTGAGCTGTCAGGTGCTACCCACATTACTGGCCAGCCACTCTCAGGCCCACATTCAGGGCATCTGTGTGCAATTTTGTAGCTCCGCCCATTTTGCTACAAACACTTCCTATGCTGCATTTGAGCAGGTTTTGTCATGGTCCTGACACACTGGCTTTCACGCATGCTTTAATGATTATCTCCCATTCCCCTGCCCTGGCATGAGAAACGCAGACTCGATATCCATTTTTGTATCTTCTGCTTTTTGTATTTGCTTGTCTTTGGCATTCACTAATACATCCTTTTGTGTTCTTATTTTCTTTTCTTTTAGAAAAAGGGTGAAAGAGCAGCTGCCTGCCTCACCATCCTCATATTCCTCTCTGCTCTCTAGAAACACTTGCCACCCAGCACCAGTGGAGCTGCAGGCCTGTGACTAGTTGAAGTGGGGTGTAGAGGAGGGTGAGCACCCTTGGCTGGAGTTTAAATATCACTAGCTTAATCTTCTACCTCACAAAGTACCATAACAAAACCATTTTCTCATACAACGTCTCATAAACTGTCACTCCAGGATACTATGGAGAGTGACCACAGATGCATTAATAATCAACAATTTCAGAAAATTAATATGCCCTGGCACTTACACCAGAGCCCAGGAAAATAAGATCTGTTGGAGGCAAAGTCATTGACTCTCTAGACATTAATAGGAGTGGAAAGATGAGGAGCACATGGATGACATTTTTGTACTTAGCAGGCTATAAGACTGATTACCTTCCCCCGCAATGTTTATAGGAATGTCTAGATTGAGGAACTTTTAGTATTAAAAAGGATTAAGATTATAAAGTTGCTAATAAAGTTTTTATGTGGTAACGATGTCACTTGTGGAACTTGTACTGTAACCTCAAATCTAAGCTTTTCAGGGGAAATAGTTGTAGTGGAATGCCAAAAGAAGATTCTTAAAGCAAACAGGGCCAGTGTTTGTCAGAAGCAATTGCAGACTGTTACTGCTAGCTTAGGACTTAGTGGTGGGGTGTGAGAAACCAACTGCCCTGAGTAAAGTCCCAAATGATGCTCATGGTGCTAATGCTAACAAGAATAAGTTAATCTTTACATCTGCTGAAGCTCTATATGCCAGTTAAGATTGTCAATATCACTGAATACAAAAATTAGGATATCTATCAGAAATTTTAAAATTGATTTTTAGAGAGAAGGAGAGAGAGAGCAAGAGAGTGAGAGAGAGAGAGAAAGAGAGAGAAAAGTGGAGGAGGAGAGGGCCTGTAAGATGGTGGGGAGATAGATGGGAGTGGAGTCCACTTCCCCCTGCGCATGGGTAAAACACCTAGCCTGTCTTCTGAGAAACAGAGTGAACAGCCAACGGTATCTCAGCATATATGAAGATTGGAAGCCAAAACTACAGAAGGCATGGAAAAACCAGACGGTAAGGAGAGTGCTTTTGGACAACTAAGTCCCTGGGACCAGCACAGGGACCAGGGTGGCTGCAGCCTTAGGCCAGAGGCCAGCTAGTTCTGCTGCAAGATTCTTTTTATTTTAGAGGGGAAGGGAAGGAGAGAGAAATATCAATGTATGGTTGCCTCTGGTGTGTCTCCTGCCGGGAACTGGCCTGCAACCCAGGCATGTGCCCTGACTGGGAATCGAACCACGATCATCTAGTTCGCAGGCCCGCGCTCAATCCACTGAGCTACACCAGCCAGGCCTCCAAGATTCTTGAGAGAGAGCCAAGTCAACGGTTCCCTCCCCTGCCAAACAAGGTTTGAGCAGCACCAGGAGGGAACTGAATCCTTGAAGTCACATGGGGGATAAGGATAAAGTGGCAAACACACAGGGTATGCACCCATTGAGACTGTAGACACAGTTTGAGAAAAGCTGGGCCGTGATGGGTCCTGACCCAGACAGCCCCTGGTTTGGTTGGATAATTGGGCTGTGTGGAAGGCTAGGCCCTTGTATACAGTGGCAGGATTGAGCAGGANCAGCACCAGGAGGGAACTGAATCCTTGAAGTCACATGGGGGATAAGGATAAAGTGGCAAACACACAGGGGTGGTATGCACCCATTGAGACTGTAGACACAGTTTGAGAAAAGCTGGGCCGTGATGGGTCCTGACCCAGACAGCCCCTGGTTTGGTTGGATAATTGGGCTGTGTGGAAGGCTAGGCCCTTGTATACAGTGGCAGGATTGAGCAGGAGAAATTTTTCAAAAAGAAAAAGAAAAGAAGAGGCACTCGGTGGCTGTTTGGGGAATTCTCCCAAGGTAGCCACCCTGATCTCCCCCAGATGAGCTCAGCAGCCTCTGTAGCCCCAGCCTGAGCCTATCTCTTCTGCCAGGACCACAACTGCACTCCTAACCCTGGCCCCAGCAGCAGAGGGCACCCAGCCACACCTGAGACCCCAGAGGTGCGCCACTGCCCCAGCTGCTCCCCACCTGACCCCACCTGCCTCCTCCGTGGCTGTGTGCTCAAACCTTGGGGATGGTGTGCACCCAAACCGTGGCATAGCACCAGTCCCACCCCAGTGGTGGAGGCTGAACACCCACATCCGCAGCCTCTGGGGACACTACTCGCCTGAACCCGAAGTGCAGCAGCTTTTGGTCCCACCCCAGGGGTGGATGCCGGGAACTCACCCTGCAGTCCCATGGATGTAGTGTGCCTGACACTGTGGCCCAGAGGCACATCACATCCAACCCCAGCAATCCCCACAGAGTTTGCTGTAGCCACCAAGACCAGCAGAACTGGTTGGGCTTGTTTAAAGCCAGCAGGAGTGTTCCTTTTTTTCTTCTTTTTTCTTTTTAAATTCCTTTCTTTCTTTCTTTCTTTCTTTCTTTCTTTCTTTCTTTCTTTCTTCCTTCCTTCCTTCCTTCCTTCCTTCCTTTCCTTTCAATTTTTATACTTCCTTCCTTCCTGTCTTTCATTTATAATTCCTTCTTCCTTCCTTTTAAGAAAATGTTTTTTTATTATTTATTGTTTTAATTCTTTCTTTTTTCCTTCCTTTTTTTGTATTCCCACAAGTGAGATGATAAAACCTGGAGCTGTGAAAGGACCAGAGTTAGACCCAAAGAGGGGTCATCACAACAACTGAGACAGCGAGACAAATTCCACTTTGGTACTCCGGAGAACCTACAAGTTATTGTATATTTGTATTATTATTATTTTTCATTATTTTTACATCTTTTATTTTATTAGTATTTTTTTTCATTTTTAGTCTTTCTGTTTAGTCTTCTTTGCTTGGTTTGTTTAATTGCACTGTTTGGTTTCCCTTGTTCTCTCTTTCATAGTGTATTTTTAATTTTTCATCTTTCACTTCACTTGTGTTCTAATATCATACTACTGTAGGTCCTGTACTTCCTATTCTTCTTATTCAGATCACATAGATTCTATCATATGATTATTGCTCCATTACTATTGTAAATAATTGCAGTCCCATACACTTGTAAATACTACACAGCAAACCTCTCAGACTTCATTTCACTTCACTGTTTCTGGAACTTCAATTCTGTTGTGGATAACTCTATTCTCTTGCACACTACACCTATTTTTCATGATTTACTCTCACTTTAACTCATAATCTGACCTCCCACAAGCTCAGTGCTTTCTAGATCCAACTCAAAATCCTACCCCCCACAACAAAAGTCTTATGTCTTTTCCACCCTTCCTATAAAGTGGCTACTTGGGTGAAGCATCATAGTTAACATTATACATATCCAAAGGATTTCCTATCTCTTCTCCACAGGTTGGTACTTTAAATACCATAGAATACATTTTCACCGTAGTAAACCATTTTGCCTTTCCCCTCCAACTGAACACAAAAAAACAATGGGAAGACAAAGAAACAAACCCCAAATAAAAGGAAAGGAGGAATCCTTGGAAAGAATGCTAAATGAAATAGAGGCAAGTCAATGATCAGATATTGAGTTCAAAGCAGTGGTTATCAGGAAGCTCAATGAGCTCACAGACAATTACTAGAAACTACAAGAAAACTACAATGAACTCACTGAAAACTATACCAACATGAAAAAGGAAATAGAAATTATCAACAAGGACCAAGAGGAAATGAAGAATATAATTTCTGAATTGAAGAACACAGTAGAAGGAATCAAAAACAGGCTAGATGAAGCAGAGGACTGGATCAGGGAGCTTTACAAGATAGAAAGATACACCCAGAAAGAGCAAGAAAAGAAAAAATGATTCAGAAAAAAACAAAGAGGTGTTCAGAGAAATGCAGGAAAACATGAAACACAATAATATTCATATAATAGGGATACCAGAATGAGAAGAAGAAGAGCAAGGGATAGAAAACCTATTTGAAAAAGTAGTGATGAAAAACTTCCCTAATTTGATGAGAGAAAAAGTCACACACATCCAGGAGACACAGAGAGTTCCAATCAAGAGGAACCCAAAGAGGCCCACTTTAAGACACATCATAATTAAAATGGCAAAATTAAAATACAAAAAGATAATCCTAAAAGCAGCAAGGGAAAAACAGGAAGTAACACAAAAAGGAGCTCAGATAAGACTAGCAGTTCACTTCTCAATGGAAACACTATAAGCCAGAAAGGAATGGCAAGAAATATTTCAAGTAATGAAAACCAGAGGCTTGCAACCAAGACTACTTTATCCAGCAAGGCTCTCAATTAAAATAGAAAGTCAAATAAGAATTTTCCCAAACAAAAAATGCCTCAAGAATATACCTACTCAAAGCCAGCTCTGCAAGACATGCTAAAGAGTATGCTTTAAGAACAGGAAAAAAAAACAGCGAGAGAGAAAGGAACATAGGCATGAAAAAATGGGAATGAATAAATACCTATCAATAATAACATAAGATGTAAATTAAATAAATGCCCTAATCAAGACACAGAATAGCAGAATGGATAAGAAAGCATGACCCACACATATGTTACCTGTAAGAGACCTCAGAACAAAAGACTTACACAGACTGAAAGTGAAGTGCTGGAAACAAATATTCCAAGCAAGTGGAAAGGGAAAAAAAGCTGGGGTAGCAATACCTATATCAAATGAAATAGACTAAAAAAAAAAGAGCCATTAAAAGAGACCCAGGCCCTGGCTGGGTAGCTCAGTGGGTTGAGTGGGGGCCTGAGAACCACACGATCATGGTTTGATTCCCAGTCAGGGCACATGCCTGGGTTGCAGGTCAGTTCCCAGCAGGAGACTCATGAGAGGCAACCATACATTGATATTTCTCTCCTTCTCTCCTTCCCTTCCCCTCTAAAGATAAATAAATAAAATCTTAAAAAAAAAGAGACCCAGAAGGTCACTTCATAATACTCAAGGGAAGAATCCATCAAGACAACATAAACATAGTAAATATATATGTACTCAGCATATGAGCACTGAAACACATAAAAAATCTTGGTGGACTTTAAGAAAGATATTGACAACAGCACAATTATAGTAGAAAATTTTAATACCCCACTATCAAAAATGTATACATCTTCCAAACAAAATATCAACAAAGATATTGCGGCATTAAACAACGCCCTAGAGGAAATGTACTTAACTAATATATATACAACCCTTCATCCCAAAGAAGCTAAATACACATTCTTTTCAAATGCACATGGGACATTTTCAAAGATAGACCACATGATAGGACACAAAACAAGCCTTAACAACTCAAGAATATTGAAATCATACGAAGCATTTCCTCCAACCTCAAGGGACTGAAACTAGGAACCAACCTCAAGAAAAAAAAACTCAAAAACATTCAAACTCATTGAGATTGAATAGCATGCTATTAAACAATGAATGGGTCAAGAATGAGATTAAGGAACAAATCAAAAAATTTCTGGAAACAAATGAAAATGAACTCACGGCAATCCAAAACTGATGGGACACAAGGCAGTCCTGAGAGGGAAGTTCATAGACACGCAGGCCTATCTTAAAAAGATAGAAACATTTCAAATAAATGACCTAACCCTACAACTAAAAAAAACTGTAGGAACAACAACAAAGACAGCCCAGAGCCAGTAGACGGAAGGAAATAACCGGATCAGAGTGGAATTAAATGACATAGGGACTAAAAGAACAGTTGTAAGGATCAATAAATCTAGGAGCTGGCTCTTTGAAATGATAAGCAAAATTGACAAACCTTTAAGCAGACTCTTCAAGAAAAAAAGAGAAAGGACCCAAATAAGCACAATCAGAAATAAAAGAGAAGAGATTACAACTGATACCACAAAAATACAAGGGATTGTAGGAAATTACTATGAGGAACTGTATGCCGAGAAATTTGAAAGCCTAGATGAAATGGACAAATTTCTGAAAAAATGTAATCTTCCAAAACTGAATGAAGAAGAAGCAGAAAGTCTGAACAGATCAGTAACAACCAATGAAATTGAAGCAGTAATCAAAAAGTTCCCAACACACAAAAGCCCTAAACTGAATGGTTTCACAGGAGAATTCTACAAAGCATTTAAGGAAGAACTAACCCCTATCCTCTACAGACTATTCCAAAAAATTCAAGACAATTGAAGACTCCCAAACTCTTTTTATGAAGCCAGCATCATCCTAATCCATAAACCAGATAAAGATGTAACAAAGAAAGAAAACTTGAGGCCAATATCGCTGATGAACATAGATGCTAAAATCCTCAGCAAAATATTGGCAAACTGCATCAAGCAATATGTTAAAAAGATCATACACCATCACCAAGTGGGATTCATTCCAGAGGTGCAAGGATGGTACAATATTTGCAAATCAATAACTGTAATACATCACATAAAAAAACAAAAGAAAAATCATATGATCATATCAATATGATTGATAGAATGAAGAAAATCATTCGATAAGGTACAGCACCCATTTATAATAAAAACACTTAGCAAAGTGGGAATAGAAGGAACATTTCTCAACTTAAGGAAGGCCATATGTGTGAGACCTACAGCCAATATCATACTCAATGGGCAAATACTAAAAGCTTTCCCACTAAAATTAGGAACAAGGCAAGGATGCCCACTTTCACCACTTCTATTCAAAATAGCATTGGAAGTCCTAGCCACAGCAATCATACAAGAAAAAGAAATAAAAGGCATCCAAATTGGAAAGGAGGAAGTAAAACTGTGATTGTTTGCAGATGACTCAATAGTGCACATAGGAAATCCTATACTCTACACCAAAAACTACTCAATCTAATAAGTAAATTTGGCAAAACAGCATCATACAAAGTCAACATTCAGAAATCAAAGGCATTTTTGGTACACCAACAATGAAATATCATAAACAGAAATCAGGAAAAAAAGATACCATTTTATATAGCAACAAAGAAAATAAAGTACGCCAGTACCAGGCTGTTTTGATTACAGTGGCCTTGTAATACAGTTTGACATCACGTATTGTGATCCCTCCTACTTTGTTCTTCTTTCTTAACATTGCAGCTACATAGACCAATGGAACAGAATAGAGAACCCAGAAATAAACCCAACTCTCTACAGTCAATTAATATTCGACAAAGGGGGCAGTATCATAAAATGGGGTAAAGATAGCCTCTTCAACAAATGGTGTTGGGAGAACTGGACAGCTACATGCAAAAAAATGAAACTCGAGCACCAACTTACATCATACACCAAAATAAATTCAAGGTGGATAAAAGACTTAAATATAAGCCATGACACCATTAAAGTCCTAGAGGAGAACATTGGCAGGAAAATCTCAGATATTTCACGCAGCAACATTTTTACTGATATGTCCCCTAGAGCAAGGACTATAAAGGAAAGAATAAACAAATGAGATCTCATCAAAATAAAAAGCTTCTACGCAGCTAAAGAAAACAGCATTAAAATAAAAAGACAACCAACTGTATGGGAAAACATATTTGCCAATGATACCTCAGACAAAGGTTTAATCTCCAAAATATACAAAGAACTCACTCGACTTCACTCTAAGAAGACAACTAACCCAATTAAAAAATGGGGAAAGGACTTGAACAGACACTTCTGCAAGGAGGACATACAGAGGATCCAGAGACACATGAAAAGATGCTCAATATAGCTAGCTATCAGAGAGATGCAAATTAAAACTACAATGAGATACCACTTTACACCGGTGAGAATGGCTATCATAAACAAAGCAATAAAGAACAAATGTTGGAGAGGGTGTGGGGAAAAGGGGACTCTGGTCCCCTGTTGGTGGGATTGCAGACTGGTACAACCATTATGGAAAACAGTATGGAATTTTCTCAGAAAACTAAAATTGGACTTGCCTTTTGACCCAGCAATTCCACTGCTGGGATTGTATCCTAAGAACCCTAAATCACCAATCCCAAAGAACCTATGCACCCCAATGTTCATAGCAGCACAATTTACAATAGCCAAGAGTTGGAAGCAACCTAGGTGCCCATCAGTAAATGAATGGATCAAAAAACTATGGTACATATACACAATGGAATTCTATGCTACAGAAAGGAAGAAGGAACTCCTACCCTTTGCAACATCATGGATGGAACTGAAAAGCATTATGTTGAGTGAAATAAGCCAGGCGGTGAAAGACAAATACCATATGATATCACTGTTAACAGGAATCTAAACAACAAAACAAACAAGCAAGCAAAACATGACCAAATACACTGAAATAGGAACAGGCTGACAGGGACAAGAGGGGAGAGTGGAGAGAATCACAGGGGAAAAAGGGAATGGACTCACATGAACAAGTATAAAGGACACATGGACAATAACTAAAGTGTGGGGCAGAAATGGGATGGAGGTGGGGAGCACTGGGGAGGTGGGCAGGGCTTGGAATATAAGACAGAAAACTGTACTTGAATAAGAATTAAATAAAAAATAAATAAAAAGCATATGCATAGCTCAAGAAAACAGCATTAAAATAAGAGAACCAACTATATGGGAAAACATATTTGCCAATGATACTTCAGACATTGGTTTGATCTCCAAAATGTAAAAAGAACTCACATGACCCCACTCCATGAAGACAAGAAATCCAATTAAAAAATGGGCAAAACCCTTCAACAGGCACTTCTCCAAGGAGAACAAACAGAGAGCCCAGAGACATATGAAAAGATGCTCAGCATCACTAGCCATCAGAGAGATGTAAGTTAAAACTATAATGAGGTACCACTTCACACTGATCAGAATGGCCATCATAAACAAATCAATGAACAAGTGTTGGAGAGGATGTAGAGAAAAGAAAACCCTAGTGCACTGTTGGTGGGAATGCAGACTGGTGCAGCCACTGTGAAAAACGGTTTGGGATTTCCTCAGAAAACTGAAAGTGGAACTGCCTTTTGGTCTTGTACTTCCACTGCTGGGATTATACCCTAAGAGCCCTGAAACCCCAATCCAAAAGAACCTATGCATCCCAATATTCATGGCAGCACAATTTACAATAGCCAAGTACTGGAAGCAACCTTAGTGCCCATCAGTAAATGAGGGGATCAAAAAAACGATGGTACATATACACAATGAAATACTATGCAGCAGACAGAGAGAGAGAGAGAGAGAGAGAGAGAGAGAGAGAGAGAGAGAGAAGGAGCTCCTACCCTTTGGGACAGCATGGATGGAACTGGAGAGCATTGTGCTAAGTGAAATAAGACAGGCAATGAGGGACAAGTTCCATATGATCTCACCTTTAACAAGAACATAATCAACAAGAGAAAAAAGCAAAAAAAATATATAACCAGACATATAGAAATTAAGAACAATTTGACAGCAACCCGAGGGAAGGTGAGAGGGCATAATGAGTGGAAGGGTTTTTAGGAACTACTATGAGGGTCACATGGACAAAACCAGAGGGGATGATGAAAGCAAGGAGGGGAAGTGGATTTGGCTGGGGTTGGGGAGAGAGGCATTGGGGAAAAATGCAGACAGCTGTAATTGAACCACAATAAAATAATTATTTTGAAAAAGGGAAGGAGGAGAGAGAGAAACATTAATTTATTGTTTCACTTATTTTGAATTTATTTGTTGATTCTTATAACATATAAGAATATGTTATAAGAACTTCGACTTATTACGACTATGCTTCAACCAACTGACATACCAGGCAAAGGGGCCCCTATTGGAATTTAATAATCACTTAGCTTCTACTCTTACCATGCATTGATAGCAGCCACAGCTTTCTAATGAGGAAATTGACTGGAGATTGTGCCAGCTAGTTTCTGCTTGGATTTAAATTATGAAAGGTAGCAATAGGTGTATGAGCAAGCATATTTGCAGAAAGTGTTTATTTCCAAGTGGGTCTTGTTTAAGCTCAGGGAAATGTTTAATTCAGAATGAACAAAGCAATAAAGCAAGTTTTAAATGATTTTTATGGAATTTAAAAGTTGTGAGTTAAAAGACTTTGAATTAAATGAAAACACAATTTTTGAGTTAATGGTGAGTAGAAAAAATTAAATCAATAAAACCTCACTTGCCATTAAATTCAAAAAGAGTGAGAGCATTTTATTTACTCTGTTGTTTTAAATTCAACAATGTATGTTTCCTCAATTTGCAAAGCTTTTTTTTCAGCCTGAATATGGGTTTTAAAAATTGCTGGTTATGTAAACACAATATATATAATCTAAACCATGAGTAAAACTGACCTTGGGCAGGCCATTTTACTAGTCTGCTCAGTTTCATCACATATGAATCAAAGAGGTCTATATGTATTTCATATGTGTTACATGTCTGGAGATACATTATGCATTCTCAACCAGTGAGGTGATCCCACATTCACCCATGACTTCCTATGCCCTTTATAATTTGTCTGTTATAGGTTAGCGATGGTTAACTCTTCTTATGGTAAATAGTAGGTCAAAAGAGAGATCACCATTTTTGTAGGTCAAAGGTGGTTGAATAAAGCAGTTTCATATTTTTCAACCTGATAGAGTCCTCTGGAATTAAGTAATTAAATCCATCACTCATTCAGTAAATCAAGTGACTGGTCTGTCAGGTACTTTGTGTACAGTAATAAACTAAGAAGATGTTGACCTTAAGTTAGAGTGAGAGACAGCAAACAAACTTTCAAATAAGTATTAAATATATAATTAAAATTGTAATAAACATTATCAAGGTAAAAATTCAGGGCAATGAAAGAATAATGGAGGGGACTAAGGAAGATGGCTCAGAGGCAGTGCCATCTTTTATGCACCTGAGTGGTGATTTGGAGTGAGCCAGGTGGAGCAGAGAGAAGAGCATGTGTGAAGGCTTGGGCTGGATTGAAACTGACCATACATCTCAATGGAGACTAGAAGTTATGGGGAAGGTGTATTCTGTTTCTTGATTTTGTAACTGGATGCCCTTGCTGCCCAGGCCCCTGGGGCTGATGTCCAAGTGAGATGATCTGGCCAGCTTGGCCATCCACCTCTACTCGTGTGCTGCTTGATATTGCTTATGGGCCACCTTTACTGGCCTCAGAAAAATGATCCCTGTTACTCTGACAGTTCCCTACTTGGAATCTTAGGACCTGGCTTAGAAATGAGGGCGCCCTAGTCAGCTAAGGCAGCCCCATCAGTGGGAGCTTTGTACCTAGTCAGAAACTTTCCCCTAACAGAGCATTGTTTGTAAAATAAACAAAAAATGTGCTTTTTTAAAATTGAATACTAATTATGTGCCGAGATATGTGTTTTATTTAAATGTTATTACTCAGTTATAGTCTAATGAAATAGGCATTATTCTTACCCCATTTTACATATGGGGCAACAAGTTTCAAGGAAGCTGAGTGCCTTATCCATGGTCACACAGTTGGGAGGTTGTAGGGCTAGACAGTCTGAATCTAGATGTTCTGCCCTTAACCTGTCTGCTATGTTGCTCTCTCTGCTCCACCCCATGCCATTACAGAGCATGCTTTGATTTTCTTCATGAAATATTAAGTCAAGATATGGCCTTATGAGTCATAGGTTGGGCATTTTGCAATTAGTAAAGCTTTGTTTGCTGACCCTGTTTACAAAAGAGGGCAATTCTCACACAAGAACTTGGACAGTGAAGGCTATATGTCCCAGCAGATTGAAAGAGAGCAAGCTCAGCCCCTGATTCTTTGTGGAGGCCCCAAGAATCAAGGAATCTGTGAATGTTTTCCTGGGTTATGTGGTTAAGGAGGGCCTGAAGGATACCAAGAGCTAAGCAGGAGCCATCTGTTGCAGTGCAGACTTTCTAGCTCCATGCAGAAGCATGGATCCCAGCCCAGATTCTGCAGGGCATCAGGATGAGTGCTTGTCTGCCTTGGTCCAGGCTGACAAGGTGAGAGATAACTGCAACTGTTGCAGCAAGGACAGAAAATAAGAGATTCCATGGAAAAGTGAATTCCCAAATCCAGGTCCCCTTTTGCCATTGAGGGCTTCTTTTCTTGGTGCAACCCACACCTCTATATTTTGGGACTAACATTTCTCCTTGCCCCATTACAAGTGACTGAACATATTTTACAGTTCCATAGGCAGAGTTCACAGGCTGTTATCTCTGCTTCCTGGGGGCTGTCAAGCAGGAAAAGATGCCTATGAAAACACTGACACCAGAAGTGAAGAGGAATGCCCTGAAACTGCAACTGTCTCCCAAATTCCTAGGTGACTGGGAGGTCTGTGTCAGGCAGCAGGACTAAAGCACATCCTGCAAAGGCAGTTTTGGATGGGGGCCCTCTGGAGCTCTCCAGCAATCATATCAATTTCAGGGCCTTGCATAGAATTGGGGCTGGGAAAGGAAGGCCTGAAACACTGTGAAATGTGATAAAGCTGGTTTGGTTCAGGGCGCCATGCTTTGTGACACCTGCCTATCTGTCACACTGATGCTGTTACACAACTGTCTGGGAATTTATCTGCATCCTCATGTGTACAATGATGACAACATATCCCAAAGTGGGTGGGTACCAGGACGGAGGGGTCAGACTGGCTTTTGCAGAACTCCCATATCCACCAAATGACATGCCAGAAGAAATGATCAGCACAAAGCTAGACTGTTGATTTCAATGAGATGGTTGCCTAACATCTTGAAGATCCAGGTCACTGGGGTATTCTGTCTCTATCATCTTTGCAGAAATCTAAAGTAAATTTTTTTAAAGATTTTATTTATTTAATTAGTTTTTAGAGAGGGGAAGGGAAGGAGAAAGAGAGGGAGAGAAACATCAATGTGTGGTTGCCTCTTGCATGCCCCCTACTAGGGACCTGGCCCAAAACCCAGGCAGGTGACCCAACTGGGAATTAAACTAGCAACCCCTTGGTTCTCAGGCCTGCTCTCAATCTACTGAGCTACACCATCCAGGGTCCGAAGTAAAATTTGAATCTCAAGAAATTTCTCAAGTTTCCCTGGAAACCTCCTTCAATGATTAGAATATATGAGGAAATAACTCAAATATGCTCATTAACAAGTGAATGGATAAAGAATTTGTAGCATCCACTTAATGAAATGTTACTTAGACAGTGCTTTAAGGAAGTAACTGCTGATAGATGGACCAGCGTGGGTGAATTGTGCAGAGTAAAAGTATCCAGATTCAAAAGACTACTGTGTGACTCCATTTATATGACTTCCTGGGAAAGGCAGCTATTGGGAGAAATCGCCCTCATTGCGAGTAGTTTTCAATTCCATAGGTGTCTCTTGGTTTCAATGGGGATGAGGGTCAAGTAGCACTGAGAAGAATTTATGCCTACACTTCTTTTGGAGTTTTACTTTTTATTTGTTATATACATTGGAATTTTTAAAAAACTTGTCCTATACTTGAATTTTTGTTTACTATGTTAAGCCAGATGAAGTAACATCTAGAGTCACAAAGAGGAGATATAAGTCTTCTCCATTTTCCCTCTAGTCCAAGTAGCTTGGAATTCCTGAGGTGAAAGAATCTGATTAATTTAGCATTTCTTTCCCCTGAAAAATGCACGTATGCCCAGGAACTTACAATTTTGTATGTAGTTTCAGGGAGACTTCTAGACCCTTTAAAGTCCATCCCCAGAGCCTCTAAAAGCCTATGGTTCTCCAGTTCAGTACCTTTGCCTTAGAGAGTGGGGACCATGTCTGCTTCCCTTAAACGCAATTCCATATCATCTAGACCAACTATATCTGTCACCAATTGCTGCAAAACAAGACACTCCAATACTTAATGACTTAAAACAATAATGATTTATTATTTCTATGAATTATCTGTGTTGGTTAGTCTCATTTGGGTGTTTTTTCTGTTCCAAGTGGTGTTAGCTAAGGTCACTTATATGGCTGCATTACTCTGGACCCTCATCTGGATACTCTGCTGGAGCTGGAATGTCCAACATGACCTTAGCCACATGCCTAAGGCCTTGGGGTTGACCATTAACTGGGGCACCTCAGTTCTCTTCCACTAAGACTGTCTTTCTCCATGTGATCCCTCATTAGTCAGTAGTTAAGCCTGTTGGCTGACTTCTAAGAGAGAGAAACTGGCAGTTGCCAAGCTTCTTAAAGGCTAGGCCCAAAACTGTCAGTGTCACCTCCACCACATTCTACTGGTTAAAACAAGTCATAAAGCTATTTCAGGTTCAAAGAGACAGGAAATAGACTCTGCCTCTTAACTGGAGGAACAAAGTGTTCATATAGGATGACAGGATTGCTACTGGCCTTCTTTGGAGATCTATTGCACTAGGTTCTTGCAAAGTGTGAGAGGACCCATCAGTGTTAAGGGTAACCCCATGGTGCCAATCAGGGCAGTGAGCACCTGGGGCAGAATCTGAGCATTCTCTTCCTGCTTTTCAAAAATGTATTTTCTAACGTGTTTCTTCTCTTATGTCACCATGAAGACCGTCAGAAAGTGAGTGTGGACTGTTCCTCAAAGCTCATGTTTTCTCCCTCCAGCTGCATTGCCCCATTACTCTTCCAGTGTTACAATGCCATAGCCACTGCACCTGTAAACACTGCTTACTTTGAACTTTGTTATGTTGTGTTATAAGTATACATTATGTACTATAGTGTATGTCACATTTTTCTCTTTCCAGAAATACATGTCTGCTCTCTCTAGACAAATTGGATGTTCCCTAAGGAAAGGAGCCACAATTCCTATTTGAGAATGCTGGTAGAGTTCTAAATGGAAGAAACCATTTGTGTAATCTCTTACAAGGGCAGCCATTGTGCAAAGGCCCCAGCCTGTCTCTGACAGTCCCTCCTCCATGGATAAATTGGGTAGGCTTTGGCTTTCATGGACCCCTAGGGTGAAATGAACTATCTTGCTGTCTACCAAGCTGAATTATGTTTTCTTGATCCTAATCTTTCTGGTGATTTCATTAGAAAGTACTTCCTATTGGTTGAGGTAGGATACAATGAAAACAGAGTCCCACAGCAAACATTCCTTGGGAGCACTGATTCCATCCTCATGCCACACTGCAGTCTACAGTATCTATCCAAATGTTTGACTCTACCTGAAAGACACTTCTGTTGCTTCTTGGTGTTTCTGCTCCTTGACTAGAATACTTCTTTCTTTCTCTTTTCTTTTTATATTATTTATTTATTTTAAATATTTTTAATTGATTATGCTATCACAGTTTTCCCAATTTTTCCCTCTCTATCCCCCCCCCCCTGCCCTGCCCCCCAGCCCTCCAGCATTACCTCACCTTAGTTCACATCCATGGGTTGTACATATAAGTGCTTTGAGTCCTCTGTTTCCCATACCATTTTTATCTCTCCCCATCTACCTAATGCCTACCTACTATGCTTCTTATTCCCTGTACCTTTTCCCTCTAATTCTTCCCTTCTCCCTCCCCACTGAAATCCCTCCATGTGATGTCCATTTCTCTAATTCTGTTCCTGTTTTATTTCTTTGCTCACTTTTTGCATTTTGTTGTTTTCCTGGCTTAATCTTTTAGGTTCATTTATTGATTATTTTGAGTTTGTTGTCATTTTACTGTTCGTAGTTTTGATCTTCTTTTTTTAGATAAGTCCCTTTAACATTCTGTATAATAATGGCTTGGTGATGATGAACTACTTTAACTTGACCTTATCTGGGAAGTACTTTATCTGCCCTCCCATTCTAAATTAAAGCTTTACTGGAATGAGTATTCTTGGTTGTAGGTCTTTGCCTTTCATGACTTGGAATACGTCTTTCCAGCCTCTTCTTGCTTGCAAGGTTTCTTTTGAGAAATCAGTTGATAGTCTAATGGGAACTCCTTTGTAGGTAACTCTTTTCCTCTTGCTTCTTTTGGGATTCTTTCTTTATATTTAATCTTGGGTAACTTAATGATGATGTGTCTTGGTGTGTTCCTCTTTAGCTCTAGCTTCTTTGGGACTTTCCAGGCTTTTTGGACTTCCTAGAAGTCTATTTTTTTCCCCAATTGGGGAAGTTTTCCTTCATTATTTGTTCAAATAAGTATTCAATTACTTTTTTAAAAAAGATTTTTTTTATTTATCTTTAGAGAGGAAGGGAAGGAGAGAAGAGAAATATCAATATATGGTTGCCTCTCATGAGTCCCCTGCTGGGAACTGGCCTTCAACCCAGGCATGTGCCCTGACTGGGAATTGAACTGCAATCGTGTGGTTTGCAGGCCCCCTGCTCAATCCACTGAGCTACACCAGCCAGGGCAGTATTCAATTTCTTGGTCTTCCTCTTCTACTTCTGGCACCCCTATAATTTGGATATTGGAATATTTCAGGTTGTCCCAGAGGTTTGTAAGAATTTCTTCACTTTTTTTGAATTCTTGTTTCTTCATTTTGTTCTGGATGGATGTTACTTTTTTCCTTTTGTTCCAAATTGTTGTTTTGAGACCTAGTTTCCTTCCTGTCACCTTGAATATTCTGCTTTATTTAACTTTGGGTATTATTTGTTTTTTCATTTTTTGATGAAGCTCAATCAGATCTGTGAGCATTTTGATTATCAGGGCTTTAAATTCTCCATTGGATAAATTGGCAATCTCCTCCTTACTTAGCTGTCTTTCTGAGACTTTACTCTTTTCTTTCATTTGCACCATATTTCTTTGTCTTGATGCAGCTGATGGGTTGTAACCCAGCTTGCCTGCTGTCTTTAGCACACCTTTTAACAGACTCTTGGACTGATTTGTGAAACAGAGAGCTTGTCCTACTTCCACAACCACTCAACTGCCATAGCCCACAACCACTTCTGAGTCCTTTTAAGTCAGCCCCTCCCATGCAGGCTGCCAAGCTTGGCAACCTGACCTGCACCCAAGGTCCTTAGCATGACTGCAGCATCACCACAGTGTTCTAAGTCCGCCCCCTCCTCTGCCCCTTGGCCTTACTGGTCTTGTTGTTCTGGTTGATTTTTTTTCTTTAATTCCTTTGTTGTCAGGGTTCATGCAACTCGATTTTTCTGGTGTTTTTGGTTGTTTATCAATTTTATATTGGTTGTTATCTTCCTTTTGGTTGTGAGAGCAAGTGAAGTGTCTCTACCTATGCCTCCATCTTGGCTGGGACTCTACTCCCTTCTTTCTTATTTCCTTGCCTCAACTTGGCCCATTCTTTAAAGCCCATCTCATGTAGCTTGTAGTAGGCTTAGCATCCTCCCAAATCTGTAAATTCTCAGGGTCATGGTGTCACAGAGCTTGGGAACTAGGAAGGTTTTTTTTAAGCTTTTAATCCAGCAGTTTCAAACCCTGCAAGTATTGGGGTCCTAGGAGGGCCTCAGCTGCATAAGGATGATGAGTGGATTCTATCAGCCAAGTTCTGTACTTGCCACCCATATTTCAACATGAAGTCTCTCTCATGTTTGCTTTTAATTTTGATATGCCTTATAAAATATTATGTGGTACTAAAAATGATGGCAAAAATAAAGATTGAAAAGCCACAGAGTTAATCTAACTTTTTTGTAAATATTAACCTATAGAGACCTGCCTTTAGATAAGTAGCCAATAGTAGGCTCAGAACCAGATCTCCCCATCAGTTGATCTACCAACACCCATTTCTAGATCATTCTGGATGAAGATAAAGCCATGCATGCCTAAAAAATAGAGTAAAAGGTCTTGATACTGCTTTGCTGAATTTAAAGAAATCTTTTATTTGACCAAGATCCTGCCTCTGCTTTGCTGGAATTTTCTGTGCTGCAAACAAATGATTATTGCAGGATTACCATGTGCTGTGGGATTTTCTCTAGAACCTGCTGGGAGCTTGTTTTGCTAGCTCAGCTGTTTCTCCAATTGCTCTTTCTGAATGATGTCAGCTGGGATGTTGTTTCACTCAAGAATCCCCCCTCCCACTGCTCACTGCCTCAGAGTCTCTTTTGGTCCAGCTATCAATATCTTCATCTCCCCCTTTTCTCCTGTTTCCTCCACTTTTGATATCCTTGAGGTTAATGGTGTTTGTCAGGTCTGTCTTTAATTCTGAGGAAGAAAGCTGGTGGAGCCATTTGTGGGTTTCAAAGAGCATCCCTGCCTGTAATTATTTTTCCCCTAGTTGCTCTTGATGAGGGGAAGGCCCGTTGTTGTATTATCACCAGTCATTACCTGGGCTTTCCCATCATTCATATATCTTATGGGGAAACAACGGCATGATGGGTCTGAGAAAAACAATGATTATTTAGTCTCCACAGACCATCAAATGAAGAACTTGGTTCCCAGGACAATGCTTGGTTTGGCCCCTCACATCATTTGCCCACAGAATTCCCCATGATGAGAGTGGACTTTCATCAGTTCTCCTCATTCCACATGTCATGGAGCTGTCAGAGGCTGGGCATAAATGGAAATGGGTACTTCTCCACACAAACACAGGAAATTCATGGCTCAGAGAAATGGACAAATATAAAATAATCATAAATACTCTAAAGCTTTAGAATTTGGGCTAATTATTGTGCAGGATGTTAAGAATTACTGAAAGGGCTAAATTATATTAAATCCATGTCAACAATTGGAAAAGAGTTTGATATTAACAGAGCACTAGACAGGGAGTTAAAAGCCCAAGTTTTAATCCAAGCTTTGCCATTAATTCACTGGTTGACTTTAAGTGGCATTCTTTCTTTCATTGTGTCTAAATTTTCTCATTAGAAAAAGTGGAAGTTTTGAATAAATTACCTACAAAGACACTTCCATGCCCCATATTCTTCTATCTTTTGGAATATTTGTTAAATACCAACCCTTGGCAGGGCAGCATTCTGGGCCCTGCAGGAGAAGGAAAGGAATATAGCAGAGCCAGTCTGCACCATCAGGTTTGAGACAAGGACCTGCTACTGCCTTCAGTTAAAGCAGAAACAGCTATGCATTAGGCTAACAAATCTTTGCCAAAAGGAATAGACTTAATTTAAATAAATATTAGTAATTAGAACATTAATTGTGGAAATACAAATGCTTGCTTATAAAGTGCTTTGGCTTAAGTAGGTTGAGTAATCCTATGCAGTTGCAGTTGCCCTTTTAAGCTATTTAGCCCATGTTTTTTTCATAAATTGTTATTACAGCTGTTTATTATTTATGCTCTCTACCTTCTCTAAAAAGGATATCAGTTATCTTAAAAACATATATAAATAACAACAATTCATATTTTAAAAAGAAAAAAACAGAAAGCAATTATAAATGGCAGAGATAGGCTTTCCAAATACCTGAGGTGAGTTTGGTTCTGCACCTGGTCCCCAGGTTAAATGCACTCCTTTCACTATCAAAGCTTAAAGGTTGCCCAAAGCAATATGGAGTCCAGGCTGAAGGAATAAAATCAAGGACTTACTATGAGCATGGCTCAATAAGAAGCAAATTTCTTTCCTTAAGGACAAGTAGGAAGGTAGACTTGCAGACAAATTTGTAGGATACAATGTGCTTAGTGTACATTTCTCAGTGGTTTCCAAACTATTTTGATTGGGTACCTCTATTACAAAAATATCTAGGATATATACCCATGCAATATGTGTATATTTATTTGTATATAAATTATATGTATATAAACTACTGTACTAAGATGTGTGTGTATATAATGAAACATACACAAAGAATAAATTAAAATGTTTGGGATAAAGATAAATATGAATAGTTTTACATTTTCTTCCCAGATTCCAATGATATGCCTTTATTTGTATGGAATGTTGATAAGTAGAACAATCATTATTTAACTATTAATAAATGATTGAATGTTTAAAGGTGGTTAAAAAGAATGTTTTCACTTGTAATTGCACTTATCCTTATACATCATTTAGCAAAAGTATTTTTTAAAATTAACCTTTTTTAAAATAAGCCAGTCAGGAAAAGATAAGTACCATATAATTTTACTCATATGTGGAATCTAATGAACAAACTGAACTAACAAGCAAAATAGAGACAGACTCAGATATAGAGCAGGTTGACTACTTGGGAGGGTGTTGTCAGGTGGTGAAGGAGTGAAGGAAAAAAGAAGGAAAAAATTCCTGGATATGGACAACAGTGTGTGGTTATTGTGGGGGAAGAGGGTAGATGGAGATGGAAGAGGATATAAGGGGAATAAACGGTAATGAAAAAATACAACAAAAATAAAAACAAAGGCAAAAATAAAATAGAATAAAATAAACTTTTTGGGGGTGGGGGACAACTTTGGATTTACAGCAAATTGCAAACATAGTACAAAGTGTTAACATATACCTTACACCCAGCTTCCCCTAATGCTAAAATCTCACAAATCTTTTTTTTTCTCATGGATTGTTAGCATCGTGAGCACCTCCTGGGATGTTTGCAACCAAGCCCTTCTTGGGGACCATTAACTTTTTTCTATATTCTATTTTTTCAGGTAAACAGTTAACTGAAGTATAATGTACATCCAGAAAAATACAAAAGTCTTCAGTTCCCCAAGGCAAAGAATAAATCCCTAGGAAGCACGTTTCCACAGAACTCATGACTCCCTGTGGACCACAGTCACTGGGAGAAAAGCCCCAAAGGCTGCAGCCCTCTTGTTCACAGAACCTAGAAAAAAGTCCACCAAAGAAAAGGCACTTCATAAATACTTATTAACTGACTGAGTAACTGACTGAGAAAAAACCATTTTCTCCAAGTATCTTAAAAAGTAGGGAGAGGTCATAAATAATTTTCCCTTATTACACATTTAAATGAAAAAAACAGAGCTTTATTAGTCACAGAAAAGGAGTGGAAACCAATAAAATGTTGCCATTCATATAAGGAATTGCAAGTCAGCTGGCACTATAGTTCCAGCTTCCTCCAGTAATTTGGTTTGGGCTGTTGTATAATCAGGTATCCTATGTAGGCACCCTCCTGGACCTCTTCTTCACCTGGCTTAGGTGCTCTTGTGACTAGCATGTATTTTTTCTGTCAGGGTTTAGATCACATGTGGAAGACTTTCCTGGTCCACATTTTCCTCTCTTTTCTGAACTGGCCACAGAACTTTTTTATCTGTATTGACTGTTTCATAATAGCATTATCTTCTGTCTCCTCTATGGGATCTTTATTGTTTAGTGTGCTAAGTGAGCTAATTTAATGTGTACAATCTTTGCATCATCAACTAGAAAGTGAGCTCCTTGAGAAGAGGCCAGTGACCTCTCATCTCCTACATCTTGAGATTCTATAACATAGCGATATAAAATGAAGGTGCTGGAGTTCTCAACAGCCCTGCAGCTATTATCCAGGAAGGGCACCAGAGTGAGGCATCACTAGCTGCTCATTTAACAACTCTCAACAAATTACATTAAGCCTCTAAAGTCTGCAAGGCACTGAGGGTGTGTGCGTGTGTGTGTGTGTTAGATGAGGTGGTCAGGAAGAATCTCTTCCATAAGTCAACATATGAGGAGAGACATGACTGAAATGAAAGAAGGAACCATGAAGATGTCTGTGAAAGAGCAGTCAGGGAAGAGGAGCAGTCAGTGCAAATGTCCTACGGTGAGAAAGCTAATTCTGGGTCATTGACACTTACCTTATATTTCCATATTTAGAACAATTTCAGTCAACTCCCCAGGGACCTGACACAGTCCTTCATCTTTTTGCACTTTGGAGTCCTTGTCAGCCCATTAGGTGAGTCAATTGGACAGATTTCCAAGCTAACATTTTTGCGACTTTATGGAAAAACTATTATGTATGGAGAAAACACACTTTCTCTCTTCCAGCTGAGACAGGCTCTCTTCTGTCACATACTTCATTTTTCCACTCCCACTCAAATCCATGTACACTATAAACATATACAAACACATTCACATACACACACATTCTATTATTTTTATTTTAGAGTCATGCTAAGCAACATTTTGTGAGTGTGTTTAACACAGTTGTGGGTTCAGGGTTATGTATGGACAATTGCTCGTGTGGTCTACATTGAATAATGCCACCAGCATTGTCCACTTTCCCCCAACATATCTCCTGGGTGTCCTGTGGTCTCTAAACTAGAAGATTCCTAAAGGAGGTGGTCACTTCCCTTGGTAACTATCCTTAAGGGACACTTTTCCCAATAGTACCTAGGTGTCAGCTAGACAGAGACACCTGCTGAAGTGGCTTTCACTTCACTGCCCTACCCTTCCCTCCCTCTGCATCCTGGGAGCCACCAGATATCCTTCGAGATTTTTCAAGTGCCACATTTTGGATCACCTTATCCTCAGACATGAGTTCCTTTAATTTGCAATACTCTGTTCATTTGAATTAAAATGGAACTTGTGGTTTTTATTTATTTACACTTAGGGCGTAAAAAGATAATTTTGCAGTCAGCAGGCAAAGAAGAGGACCTTCTCTTCTTTGACCCCGGAACTTTTGGGAGCCTCTGTTTCCTGTGATGGTCATTTACCCTACACTAACTCTTGAGCAGACTGACGTCCCATAAGGCATGGTCCTGATGGGACTGGGCAACCATGGCTGGCAGGTTGTTTTTGGAGTGATGCCTTGGCACAAATCTCCTGCCTTCCTGGATCTATGTAAGAGACTCACCTCAGGACAAGAGTAAAAGGCAACCCAAGATGATAGCTACTTCTTTATGTTTCCTAGAATTACTGGCATGTCTATTATTTTATGCAACATTTATTGCATAAAATGGGCTGTATTCAATTTCTGCTTTGCAGAATGTCTAAACCTAAATTTCTATTCTTTTCTTTACATAGTTCTGATAAACTAGCATCATATCCTCATCCCCATCTGCCATGAAAAAAAGGCCACTCCCACACCAAACCCAGCCTGAGGCCCATCCAATGTCTCTCCTCTATATTGATCTTGGGGTGTAACAGTCCAATATTCTCTCCATTTGATTCCTGACACCATTTCTCTCTAACAACTTTGGAGCTCTTGAAAAGAAAATCTTGGACTTTCTTTTCTCTTAAGGTAGCAACTCTTAACCTTTTAGGGTCACAGATTCCTAGACCATCTCTTTCATAAAAAATGCTGACATATGAAATTTTATAATTCTATGATGTATGAGGATTTATCAAATATTATATGTGGACTGTGGATTCTACATTAAGAACCCCTACATTTTATTTTTAGTCTGTTCATAGACCCTGTCAGACATAGAAGAAAACAGTCGCATGTAGGCTCTTTACTTCCTACATGTCCACAGCTGGTGCTATTCACTTCCCATTGCTGTTGTAATAAATTATGGCAAACTGGGTGTCTTAAATAAGACAAATTTATTCTCTTTTAGTTCTGGGGTTACAAGTCTTAAAATCAAGATGTTATAGGGATGTGTTCCTTTTGGAGACTCTAGGGGGAATCTCTTTTGTTGCCATTTCTAGCTTCTAGAAACCACCAGCATTCCTTGGCTCACAGCCCCTCCCTCCAATCTTCAAAGACAGCAGCCTAGCAATTTCAAATTCTCTATCTCCACCTCTGCTTTCCTCATCACATTTCCTTGTCAGACTGACTTTTCTGCCTCTCTATTTCCTTTCAAAGGAACAATGTGATTACATTGGGCTCACTGGGATAATCCAGGATAATCTCCCCATCTCAAGACTCTTAATTAAATTATATCTGCAAAGTCCCTTATATCATGTAAGATAACAAATTCACAGGGATTAGGATATGGACTTATTTGGGGTGCATCACTTTCTCTGCCACACTATCTTTAAGCCTTTCCTCCCAGGAACTCTTTCCAGACTCCTCAATATTTAGAGCAAGGGAGGCTGATCCACTCTTTCCTACTCAGACCTCATTTTTTCTCTGAGTATCTCAGTGAGTGAGTCCAGCAACTAACTGATCAGTAAGAAATACACGCATGGCATACAGCACATATTTTCTCTCACAAGCTATGTACTCTGTGATGTGGGGGTAAGAGAAGAGATTGGTCATTTTGTACTCACCCTGTACCAGGCCTCTAACTGATGGATACCATTTCTTGGGTTTGCATCCAGGAAGAAGGGTTAGAGGGGAGAATGCCAGTACAGTTAAACAATTCTCCCCAACAGAAACTTCATTTTCCCTTGCATCATTTTTGCTTTCTTTTTTTCCACTTGATTCAGTGGTGCCAGAACAAGAGCTGCAACCTTGGGTGCCAGAGACAGAGATTATCCCTAACCAATAAACTCTAAGTTTAACTAAACCTTTATAGCAGAATCCCTAGTGGCTTAATGTGGTGGATTGTGATTCACGCCATCTGGCAAAACTGGCTTGTCAAAGGACCTGTCAAGTGAATGAAACTCTATTACTTAGTGGTTGAGATAGTCCACTAGTTTTGTCTATGTACCTCAACACTATTATGGAAAGTGGGCTGAGGGGCAATCACTTACTAGGCTGGTACTGCAGCTGGTGGTCTAGACCAGCACAGTAGCCAAACCCTCCCAAAGGTGGAAAAGGTTGGATAAAAATCAAAAGTAATGGAGAAAAGGAGGGATAGTGGCTGAGGGTAAATGAATGGACAAATATGGATTATTCAATAAGGGGACTCCAATATTAAAATAGTGCTTCAATAGACACAAAGAACAAGAGATAATATTTTCTTTTAGCTTATTTCAGATGCCTAAAAGGGTTAAGGGATATCATGCCAAGACCCCCTCCTAATTTTGGAATTTAATGGAAATCTGTAATTCTGAGTGGTTTGCTCTGGAAGACATTTTGATCATATGAAATGATGATGAATTGATGTACCAACTGTTAATGAATGAGTAAAATTCTAATAATCTACCAATGTCTTTTGACTGATTTTTCCTGTTACATTTATTACCATACTATGATATTGTATTAACACTGTCATTGTTGGTAAGATTCAACTACATTATGTGAACAAATGTTATTATAATACTGATATTGATTGATAATCAAATGTACTGACAGACTGAGTTAAATCTTCCTCAGGATGTAATGCTGATAGAAAAATGACTGGCTTGAGGAAGAGCTGGACTTAGCTAATCATCAGCTAATTTATATGCCAAATAATTCTGCACAACTTTATTGTAAGGTACAAATAGTGGTAGAATAAGTAACCAAATTAGCACAAAATATGAAAAATTTTGCAATGGCTTTATAGAGTGAATTAGTTTTTTGTTTTTGATATATCTTTACATCACATTGCTCCTCCAAATGTTAGACATATTCATACTGATACTATTGCTGTATCTGTGATATTAATGCTATGCTAAATGTAGATTCTCAGACAAATGTGATCATTTTGCTGTAAGAGAGCCTTGGTCAAAAGCTGAGAGAGGTAGTACTTGAAAGAGATCTGTCTTTTAGCCTTAGCTTCTGGGAGGTGATCTGTAAGCCCTTGGCATGTCTTCAAGTAGTGTGATTTATGATGTGGGCTTTGGGTTATGTTGCATCATCTTGACCTGTGGAGGGGCTAGAGACTAAAGTCAGCATGCAGTTGTTTGAATTGTCAGCCATATCTACTTGATCAAGTCCCAACACAAATTCTGAACACTGAGGGTCAGGTGAGCTTCCCTGGCTGGCAATATCCAGTGTATATTGCCATACACCATGATCAGAAGTTATGAATGTCCATGGGTCCACTGGGGAGTATAACTGGAAACTCGACATGTGGAACTCTCCTAAACTCTGGCCATGCACTCTTCTCTTGACTGATTCTAATCTGTACTCCCTCACTGTAATAAGCCATAACTGTGAGCATAACAGCTTTTTATTTATTTTATTATTATTATTATTATTATTACTATTATTATTTGGTAGCACACACATTTTATTGATTATATGGTGTAAGAAACTGAGTTTCAAAAAGTTAGGTCAATTATACTATATCACATGATAGAACTGTGACTTCAACCCATTTTCTTATTATTTTAAGAATCATGCTGGGACAAATAAATTAAATAAATTATTCATTTAAAAATGTAGCCCAAAGAATATGTACATTACAAAATAATCTTGTAACATAAAAAAGTCTCAATTTGATTTCTTTCAAAAGTTTATCTCCTTCAGAATCTCATATAAAAATTTTAAATTATCTTAGATATTGATGTCCAATTTATTCCCATTGTATTCTGTTTCCTTGACAAATTTATGAGAGCTTTCTCTTGGTGTGTTTTGGCTCCTCACAGACCTGGTTTTGAATCCTGGCTCTCCCATGTGTGCTGAGGATACTTAGAGAATGAGGTAAAACAGAGTCACTGCTCTCATAGGACTTCATAGTGTCTTGCACAGAGTAAGAGATTAGAAGGCACAATTACCACTATCATTGGAATATTTCAGTTGTTGAGCAGTGACTAATTTTATCTAGAAAATAGAAAGTTAAAGAAGGAATAGACACATTTTGTATAAATATTCTAGGAAACCTATGGGGATACCCATTTAGTTCTAAGCAGAAAGCACCATCGATTGAAAGGAGTCAGTGAGTTTGCTCTGCGTCACTGGGATGGTTCCCAGCCTTAAGATTTAAAAATTTTAAAGTGCCAGAGTCTGAGTTAGATAATCTCAGCCATTTGTTATCTACATTACAAAAAAATGCAATCTTGAAATGACTTAGAAATCTACATAACAGCTTTTTAAAAACTTTTTGTTTATTGTGATTCAAGTACAGTTGTCTCCATTTCCCTCCCCATGACTCCCTTCACCCAGCCATAAGCCAAGCCGTGAAAGACAAATACCATATGATCTCACCTATAAGTGGAACCTAATCAGTATCACAACTTTCAGTGAGTTCTGGGAGTCCTTTTAGTAAATTTCTGAAATCAAGGGTAATCTTGGAGAACCCAGAACTTGCAATTGATGGGAAAAACGAGGGTGGGACAAGTGGGGAACTCCCTAATTTGCAGGTGCACTCCCACCTCCCCACCCCCGCAACAGGAAACCTACCTATTCTGAATACTATTGCTCAGACTCTGCTCTCATAAAGGGCTAGCAGGATGGCTGACAGATTTCCTCCTGTCTGAGGCCACTACTGAAATTTCACCAAGGCTTTAGTGACCTCAATCTAAAAGAAAGATTGGCAGTAGGGCAATCGGGCTACATTTTGTGATTTTTCTACATTTGGCCATGAAAGAAGCAGCATATTAGGGCTTTATTTGATGACAGACAGATAGTTGCTAATTTCAAAAAAGGCAGCCTGGACCCAAGCACCCTGTTTATAAGACAAAACATTATCCAACTTTCTTGTTTAATTTGGTTAACTTTTAAAACATATTTGCATATTGAATAGGGCAAATTAGCATGCTCAGATGTTTGTATGCAATGCTAAACATGCCCTGACAGTAAAAATGGTAGCAACTACAATTGCAAAGGGCTTACTGTGTGCTGGTCACTACACACAACATGCAGCAATCCCACTAGGGAGCCTTACTCAGCCTTTTTTCATGGAAGAGAAATGGAGTCACAGGGAGCTTTAGTAACTTGCCTAAAATTCAATTCCTGAACTGGTAGCCATAGCCCTTCTGCCTCTCACCTTCATTGCAGTGTGATATCTCATCTATTGTGTTTCATTTGGAGAGATGACAGTTAATGAGAACAGAGAGAGGCCCCCAAGTGTCAGTAAGGTACTTAACCTATCTGCATTAAACTTCAGGAAAATGTTTATTAATTTTTTGACATGAGAAACCGTAAGTCCCTGTTCCCAAGGGAAGGGAGGTCGGTCAAGTTGGGTGGGTACAGTGGTAAAGAAATTGGTCTTTTGAAAACTTATTTTGTGCCCAGGTCTTCACATACAAGATTTTGCTTAATCCTTATAATCTTAGGAAGGATTGATTATTAACTCTATTTTGTAGATGAAATAGCATTAACTTTGGATTACAAACTCCTGTATTACAAACACAATAAAGGTATGTTATAGGCTGAATTGTGTCCCCTAAAACTCATTTGCTGAAGACCTAAGCCCCAATACCTTAGAATGTGACTATACTTGGAGACTGAGTCTTCAAGAGGTAAGTAAGTTAAAATGAGGTCAGCATGACTAGTGTCCTTATAAAAAGAAGAAATTTGGACACAGGCACACAGAGGGAAGCCTGTTTGAAGACACAGGCAGAAGACAGCCATCTACAAGCCAAAGACAGAGGCCTCAGAAGAAACCAACTCCACTAACAACTTGTTCTCAGACTTCCAACCTCCAGAATGAGGAAATAAATTCTGTTGTTTAAACCTCCCAGCCTGTGGTACTTTGTTATGGCAGCCCTAGCAAACAAATAAAGGTACAGTGGATATTGACCCCCAGGTCTAACTAAGCCCTGGCTAGCCTTTTGTTCAAAGCATGGAAAAGATCAGCCAGCGATGTGAGAGGCAGCCAGGCAGGAGCCAAGTGAGTGATGTACACGGTGATTAAATGTGATGAATGGAATCGTGGGCAGGGGTGAGATTAGGAAAGACCTCCTGAATGAGGTGAGCATTGAGCTGAGTAGGGAAATTCAGAAAAGACACAGAAGGGCAGAGAGGAAGGAGGAGGGCATTCTGGGCTGCAGGGCAGCTGACTTTGCTGGATCCCAGTGCTGTCATCCCTCTTGTCTGTATGGACACTGGGCCAGCCAAGCACACGTGTGGAAGCAGCAATGAAGAATGTTGGATCTGACTGAGAAGAAGGAGATGGTGTGTAAATTAGGGATTACTTTTATACACAACCTCTTCCTGAAGCCCCAGAAGATGACCAAGAACAAAGGTGCCAGTAGCTTCTCATATTTACTGAGGCAGAGAGTGAGAGAAGGTGAGACCAGGAGGCACTGGCAGAAAAAGGACAGTTAACCCTAGAACCCTGAAACTTGGAAAAAGAAACTGACAAAAAAAAGAACAATCACAAGGTTGAATACAGAACATGGGAACAAGGGAGGGGAGGGGCTTCAACCAAGTCTGACACACAATGTATCAAATATAATAAGTCCTGTGAGGCCAATCAAATCCTCTGTCACCCCAAGCCCACACTATGCCAAATAGTAAAAGCAGATGTTTTGCACACTGGTTACAACTCAGAAGTCTTTCTCATGATTGACAAAAGGGGGAGAGTCTGCTGAGACGGGTGGAGAGAGAAGGTTTTGGGAATGGTCCAAATATTAGTGCACCAGAAACCTTACCTACAACAACAGAAGAAGAGGGATTTATTTTAGCTTGAGCAAGGAGAGATCTATTGTAACATGGAAGAAATTCAAATGCAACAGAACAAAGCAACACTTCAAATTGCTGTGATTTATCCATCTCCATTGCCTGACCCATTTCTTTCAAATACCAAACTGACAGAACCAATTGCAATACCTTGTGGTGGGCGTGGGTGGGTGATAGAAGGGCCCCTGTTATGCCTTTGGAAATTCAGACTCTCCATGCTTCATCCTGAGCCTTTGGCCTTCTTCTCCATGGCAAGGCATTGTGTCCCCCTGAAGCTTCCAGCACATTCTTGGTGGAAGTAATCGACAGGGTAGCACAAGCTCTCCAAAGTTTCTGTGCCACTATCTTCAGTCTAAAGGCAGCACTCACAGTGAAGCCCACATCCACTCCATCCAGAAGCCCAGCAGGGATACAGATCCTGGCACATGCGCATTTCTCAAAGTCCAATTAGTAGGACAGAGTGTAGGGCTCTGGAAGGAGCTAGAATAGAAACCTGATGGCTTGGGTCTAGGCTTTAGGCAATTCGGTGATCCTCTCTGCTTCATTTTCCCAAGTTTTCCAATGGGAAGGACATTAATATGAGTTCCCTACAATTTTAATGTATACAACCTGATGAGTTTGGAGCTAAGTTTTGAAACCACCATCGCAATCTATTACATAAATATATCCATTACCTTCTTCCCACCTTCTTTATTATATTAATATCATTGTTATTTTTGATATGAACATTTACCAGAAGATCTATTTATTCTGTCAGCAAATTTTAGGCATTCAATAACTATACTAGTAGAACTATTATAACTACAGGCATTATGCAGGAGATATCTAGGACTTATTCACATCGCATAACTGAAACTTTGAATCCTTTGACTAAAACCTCCCCATTTATTTTTCACTCAGCTCCTGAAAACTCTCTGCTCCTATGAGTTTAATATTTCAGATTCCTTATTTAAGTGGTATCAAAGTAGTATTTTTCTGTATTTGGCTTATTTCATTTAGCATGCACTAAATTCATCCATGTTGCTAATGGCAGAATTTTCTCTTTTTTAATGCTGAATAATATTTCATTGTATGTACATACCACAATTTCTCTACATATTTTCCACTGATACATTTACAATTGCGTCCTAGTCTTGGCTAACATAAATAATACTGCAGAGAGCATAGGAGTGCAGATACCTCTTTGAGATACTAATTGCATTTTTTAAAATATATATTCAGAAGTGAGGCACTTCTGGCCAAGATGGAGGCATAGTTGGAAACACTGTGCCCCCTCCCACAACTAAATTTAAGGACAGCTAAGTTTTAGAAACAAAAATGCAGCCAAAACAGTGAAAATTGAACTGTACTGAAGTCCCACAACAACAAACTCGGCCAGACTGGTAAAAGGCGCGGAGTCAGTGGTGGAGCCAGGTCGGGCTGGAAAGATTGGTGGACTGACCCAGGAGCAGATGCGGAGGTGGTTGGTGGATCCCAGGTGTGGGGTGGCAACAGGCGGACCCAGTGAGGGCACGGGGTGGATGGCTGACTGTGGTCACACATTTGCGCGAGCAGATAAACCAAGTGAAGGAGCGAACAGTGAGATGGCTCAGGCTAGGGCCCCAGCAGGAATTAGAGCCTGAAAGCACCAACTGGAAAGACTTCTTCGGGGTCCAGGGGCTGGGAGAGGCTCCCAGGCTCACAGAGAGTTCGTTGGAGAGACGCACAGGGTCCTGGAGAGTGCATGGGCCCACACACCTGGGAACCAGCAGGGGGGGCCCAATTTGCTTGTGGGAAGCTGCAGAGGGGACAGAAATCTGAGAGAGAGTGGAGCAGAGCAAAGTGCCATTTTTTTCCCTCTCTGACCCTGCCTCCACATACAACATCACAACCCAGTGACTGGGTTTCCCAGCCCTGGAGAACACCTAAGGCTCTGTCCCTCAAATATAACAGGTGCAAACAGACCAAACATTATGACTCAAGAACAGCTCAAAGCCACAGAGCCTATAATTCTAAGTGACCAAGAAATAGCCAGCCTTTCAGACGCACAGTTCAAAATAGGATGCTCAGAGAATTGGTTGATTTCAGCCACAAATTAGAGGAACATATGAAGGCTAAACTGATTGAAATGAAGGGAAATGCACAGGAAACCAATAGTGATGGGGAGGAAACTGGGACTCAAATCAGGGGAGTGGACCAGAAGGAAGAAAGAAACAACCAAACAGAAAAGAATGAAGAAACAAGAATTCAAAAAAATGAGAAGAGGCTTAGAAACCTCCAGGACATCTTGAAACATTCCAACATCCAAATTATAGGGGTACCAGAAGGGGAAAGAGGAACAGCCACGAGTGGAAAACTTATTTGAACAAATAATAAAGGAGAACTTCCCCAGTCTGGCAAAGGAAATAGACTTCTAGGAAATCCAGGAAGCTCAGAAAGTCCCAAAGAAGTTGGACCCAAGAAGGAACACACCAAGGCACATCATAATTATATTAGCCAAGATTAAAATGAAGGAGAGAATTCTAGAAGCAGCAAGAGAAAAGGGGACAGTCACCTACAAAAGAGTGCCCATCAGACTGTCAGCAGATTTCTCAAAAGAGACATTACAGACAAGAAGGGGCTGGAAAGAAGTATTCCAAGTCATGAAATCCAAAGACTACAACCAAGATTGCTCTATCCAGCAAAGCTTTCATTTAGAATGGAAGGGAAGATCAAGTGCTTCTCAGATAAGGTCAAATTCAAGGAGTTCATCATCACAAAGCCCTTATTATATGAAATGTTAAAGGGACTTATCTAAGAAAAAGAAGATGAAAAATATGAACAGTGAAAGGACAGCAAACTCACAGTATTAACAACCACACCTAAAACAAAAGCAAACTAAGAGGACAGCTAGATCGGCAGCAGAAGCATAGAAATGGAGATCACATGGAGGGTTAGCAACAGGGGAATGGGAGGAGGAGAAGTGGGGAGAAAGTACAGAGAATAAGTAGCATAGATAGTAGGTAAAAAATAGACCGGGGCGGGGGGGGAGGGCAGGAATACTATGGGAAATACAGAATCTAAAGAACTTGTGACACATGGACATGAATAAAAGTGGGGGAATGGTGGGGGAGGGTTGTGCCGGGTGGAGGGGAGTGAAGGAGGGAATGGGACAATTGTAATGGCATAATCAATAAAATATATTTAAAAACAAAATTAAAAAAAGAAGTGAAATTGCTGGATTATATTGTAGTTGTACTTTAAAGTTTTTTCAGGAGCCTCCATGCTGTTTATCATAGTGGCTGCACCAATTTACATTTTCACCAACAGTGTACTCAGGTTTGATTTTCTCACCAAGGCTTATTATCTTTTTTTCTTATGATAGCCATCCTAAGAAATGTAAGGTAAAATTTCACTGTAATTTTGGTTTGCACTTCCTTCACAATTATTGATGTTAGCTTACTTTTCATAAACTTGTTGGCCATTTGTATGTCTTCTCTGAAAAAAATGTCTTTTGAATTCCTTTGTAGAGTTTTGTGTACTTTAAAGAGTTTCTCATTCTCTCATTTATTCCACCCGTATACACTGTGGTGTTCACTGGGTATAGCAGAGAGCACCACAATATCCTTGTTTGCATAAGCTTATCTTTAGGGGTGTGAGCAGTGGGAAAATGTTGATGAGTGAACAAATGGTTAAGATGAGGACAGAATAAGATTGTGATACTGGAGGGTCTCTGAGAAGATTTGTGACATAATTGTGCCAGTGAATGGTGCTGCTCTGTCATCGGTGGAGAACAGCTTGATGAGGAAACACTTTAAAACCTGGTGGGAAGAAATGAACTTGATTGAACATTCTCTTTTTTTTAATTAAGTTTTTTTTTTGCTGTAACATTGCTTCATAAAACCACACAGGTTTCAAGTATACAACTCAATGAAACTTTATCTGCACACTAAAAAAATCATGTGCTCATCCCCACAAGCAGAGTCTCTTTCCTTTGCCATTCACCCCCTCCTTTGACCATATTCGCTCAGCTCCACCACCCTTTCCCTCTGGCTATCACCACACTGTTGTTCATGTCCATGTGTCATGCATATATGTTCTTTGGCTAATCTCTTTTTCTGTCATCCAGTCCCTTCTCCCCAACCCTTGCCTCTGACAACTGTCAGTCTGTTCCATGTATTCATGCCTCTGTTTCTATTTTGTTAGTCTATTTTTGAACAATTTTTTTCTTTTTTTACTCTTTTTTGATTGTTATTCAAGTACAGTTGTCTCTGTTTTCCTGCCATCACTTTCCCCTGCCTCACTCACCGCCACCTCACACACTCAGTCCTACCCCTCTGTTGTCTTGGTCCATGGAGAGAATTCTAGAAGCAGCAAGAGAAAAGGGGACAGTCATGTTCCTTGATGACACTTTTCCTTCTTTCGCCCATTATCCCCTTTCAACCCCATGGTCACTGTCAGTCTGTTCTTTATTTTAATGTCACTGGTTCTATTTTTTTTGCTTGTTTATTTTGTTGATTAGGTTCCCCTTTAAGTGAGAGCATATGAACACTTTTTTCTTTTTAAAAATTATTTTATTGTTGTTCAATTACAGTTGTCTACATTTTCCCCCAACCCCAGCCAAATCCACTTCCCCTCCTTGCTTCCATCATCCCCTCTGGTTTTGTCCATGTGTCCCTCATACTAGTTCCTAAAAACCCTTCCACTCATTATCCCCTTCCACCTCCCCTCAGGTTGCTGTCAAATCATTCTTAATTTCTATATGTCTGGTTATATATTTTTTACTTTTTTCTCTTGTTGATTATGTTCCTGTTAAAGGTGAGATCATATGGGACTTGTCCCTCACTGCCTGTCTTATTTCACTTAGCATAATGCTCTCCAGTTCCATCCATGTTGTCCCAAAGAGTAGGAGCTCCTTTTCTCTGTCTGCTGCATAGTATTCCATTGTGTATATGTACTATCATTTTTTGATCTCCTCATTTACTGATGGGCACTAAGGTTGCTTCCAGTACTCGGCTATTGTAAATTGTACTGCCATGAATATTGGGATGCATGGGTTCTTTTGGATTGGGGTTTCAGGGCTCTTAGGGTATAATCCCAGCAGTGGAAGTACAAGACCAAAAGGCAGTTCCACTTTCAGTTTTCTGAGGAAATCCCAAACCGTTTTTCACAGTGGCTGCACCAGTCTGCATTCCCACCAACAGTGCACTAGGGTTTTCTTTTCTCTACATCCTCTCCAACACTTGTTCATTGATTTGTTTATGATGGCCATTCTGATCAGTGTGAAGTGGTATCTCATTGTGGTTTTAACTTGCATCTCTCTGATGGCTAGTGATGCTGAGCATCTTTTCATATGTCTCTGGGCTCTCTGTATGTTCTCCTTGGAGAAGTGCCTGTTGAAGGGTTTTGCCCATTTTTAATTGGGTTTTTTGTCTTCATGGAGTGGAGTCATGTGAATTCTTTTTACATTTTGGAGATCAAACCAATGTCTGAAGTATCACTGGCAAATATGTTTTCCCATATAGTTGGTTCTCTTTTCATTTTAATGCTGCTTTCTTTAGCTATGCATAAGCTTTTTAATTTGATGAGGTCCTATTTATTTATTCTTTTCTTTATGTCCCTTGCTTTATCAGTGAAGATGTTCCTATGTGGAGTGTCTGAGATTTTCCTGCCTATGTTCTCCTCTAGGACTTTTGTGGTACCACAACTTATATTTAAGTCTTTTATCCACTTTAAATTTATTTTTGTGTATGGTGGAAGTAGGTGATCAAGTTTCTTTTTTTTTGAAACTCACAAACACCCAACACCAGATCTCCCAACACCATTTGTTGAAGAGGCTATTTTTACTCTATTTTATGTTTCTTCAACCTTTGTCAAATATTAATTGAACACAGAGACATGGTTCTATTTCTGGGCTCTCTGTTCTCTTCCACTGGTCTATGTAGACACATAGATGCCAGTGCCAGTCCCAGGCTGTTTTACCAGAGTGGCCTTGTAATACAGTTTGATATCAGGTATTACGACCCCTCCTACTTTGTTCTTCTTTCTCAAAGAAGAGCTGCAGCTCTTTGGGGTCATTTATGGTTCCATATAAATTTCTGAAATGTTTGTTCTAAATCTGTGAGATATGTCATTGGCACTTTAATAGGGATTGTATTGAATCTATAAATTGCTTTGGGTAGAATGGCCATTTTGATGATGTTAATTCTTCCAATCCATGAGCATGGTGCATGCTTCCATTTGTTTGTGAACACTTTTTTTTTCTAAAGGCAAGGAAAAACAGGTATGAACATGACAATTATACCAGTTTTGTTGTGGAATCTATTATGATGACATTTTATTAAAACTTTTGGGAGAGGCCGGGAAGATAATGACTGAATAGAACAGAGTGGATTGCAGCTCCCATACACATGGGAGAAATTCCTGGCAGATCTACTGAGGAACAGCGCAATCAACCAACAGTTCCTCAGCATTTATGAAATTAAGAGACCAGAGATTGTGATGGATGCTAAAGGATCAGGCAGCGGCAGGTCAGTGACATCTCAGGGACGTGAGTAAAGACAAGAATGGCAGGGGGTCGGCACCCGGGGCCAGGAGGCCCCAGTGCCCTGCTGCAGTCGGAGGTCCAGAGACATAAGTCTGGGACCAGTGCTGGAGGAGTCTGCCACAGGAGCCCCACCCAGTGGCCTCGGTAGGTGACCAGCGCTGGTCATCAGATCCCTCCCTCCCCATCTAAGGAAGGCTGGTCAACACTGGGAAGAGACCTGTCTGCTTGAGTTTACAGAGAGGATAACAAGGACAAAGGGCCATGTTCAACTGCAGACTCTGTGGTCACCAGCCCAGGAGAGCTGAGAGGCGCATTGTTGTCACCAGTCTGGCTGGGGGGTGAGAGGCAGGCTTTCTGGAGAATTTTTTGGGGAAAGTGGACTGAGGTGTTCTCCTGCGACAGCAGCTTGGCTTGCTTCCCACCCAGCTTGGCAGCAATCGAGAGGAGGAGCAAAAGCATTTCAGTCCCACCACAGGATTTGGAAGAACTGTGTCAGATCCCGCTGGACCCAGGCAGCCTGCCGGGTGCACGTGCGCCTGCACCACAGCCCAAAGAGAGGTCCTGCCTCAATCAGAAAAACTGGTTTGGACAGTTTGAAACCAACAAGGGAAGGGTTTTTGTTTTGTTTTGTTTTGGGTTTTTTTTTTAGTAATTTTATATATTTTTAATTTTTATTGCATTATCTTTCAATACTTTGCTTCTCTCCTTTCTTTTTTTTCCTGTTTTAGTCTTCCTACCTTTCTTTCAAAACTTACAGCTTTTTTCTTCCTTCTCCTGCCTTTTTGTTTGTTTGTTTGTTTGTTGCTTTGTTTGCTTTTACCAAACAGAGACACAAATAACTGGGAACTGGGAAAAGACCAGAGGGAGACATAAAGAGGGGGCATCTCAAAAGTAGAGACAGAGAGACAAATTTCAGTTTGCTATAGCAGAGAAGCCACAAGTTCCTGCATATTTGTATTATTATTTTCTCATTATTCTTACTTCTTTTATATTTTAATAGTATCTTTGTATTCCTCCTCTTTCTGTATAGGCTTCTTAGTCTTGGCTGGTTATAGTGTATTATTTGACAGGTTCCCCCTGTTCTCTCTTTCACAGTGTATTGCTAATTTTCTATACTTCACGCCACTTGTTTTCCTTTAGCACACTACCCAAAGCTCTATACCCCCTATTCAGACAGATCACATAGACTCTGTCATATGATTGTTTCTCTAATATTATTGTAAATAATAGTTGTTCTATACAACTGTAAATACTTCACAACACATCTCCTGGATCTTAGCCCACTTGACAGATTCCTGAATTCGATTACTGTAATGATTAACTCTGTTTGCTTACATGTTACACCTATTTACTATTCTTTACCCTCCCCTTACCTAAAAATCTCACTGCCTGCAACCTCACTGCTTTCTAGATCCAACTCACAAGCCTTCTCTCCCAAACAAGAGACTTATCTTTTGTTCATCCTTTCTTAAAAGTAGCAACTTGGGTTGAAGATTGCGGTTATGGCCTAAAGCTCTTCTATCTTTTCTCTACCACCTGTGACTATAAATATAAAATACTCTACTGCTGTCATAAACCATTTTGCCTGCCCCTCCAAATGATCACACACACACACACACACACACACACACAAAATGGAGTATGTGCAAGTGCAGAAAATCAAGATACCCAAAGTAGAGTGCACCACTGAATTTCACAGGTATTCTACCACAGAAGTTCACACCATAAACCCAGGGAGTCAGAGCAGATCAATTTAAGAAGCTGAGGCAAACAAGAAGAGTCTCACAAACAATGGTAACACAAAGAAACAATCCCCAAATGAAAGAAAAGAAGGAAGCCTCAGAAAAAATGTTAGATGAAATAAAAATAAGTCAACTCTCAGATATTGAATTCAAAGCACTGGTTATCAGGAAATTCAAAGAATTCACAATGAGCTACCAGAAACTACAGGGGAGCTACAATGAACACATTTCAAACTATATCAATATTAAAAGGTAATAGAAACTATCAGCAAAGGTCAAGAGGGAAGGAAAAATACAACTTCTGAACTGAAGAACACAGTAGAAGCAATCAAAAGTAGGATCAATGAAGCAGAAGACCGGATAAGCGAGATGGAGGACAAAGTAGAAAAAAACTCACAGAAAGAGTAAGAAAATGAAAAGAGGCTCGGAAAGAATGAAGAGAGATTAAGAGAAATGCAAGACAATATGAAACGTAATAATATCCAAATAATAGAGATACCAGAAGGAGAAGAAGAAGAAGAAGAAAGAGAAAACCTATCTGAAAAAAAATGATGAGGGAAAATTTCCCTAATTTGATGAGAGAAAAAGTCACATAAATCCAGGAATCACAGAGAGTCCATTCAAGAGGAACCCAAAGAGGCCCACTTCAAGACACATCATCATTAAAATGGCAAAATTCCAAGACAAAGGATCTTAAAGGCAGCAAGGGAGAAAAAGGATGTAACATACAAGGGAGCCCCAATAAGGTTAGCTACTGACTTCTCAATGCAAATGCTCCAAGCAAGAAGAGAATGGCAAGAAATATTCCAAGTAATGAGAACCAGAGGCCTGAATCCAAGGCTACTTTACCCAGCAAGGCTCTCAATCAAGATAGAAGACCAAATAAAGAGCTTCCAAGACAAAAGAAGTCTAAAAGAATACGCTTCCACTAAACTAGCTCTACAAAAAATACTACAAATGCTAAAAGAGAGAGACAGAGAAGAACACAGGCACAAAAATGGCAATGAATAGATACCTATCAATAATAATGATAAAATTAAATGGATTAAATGCTCCAATCAAAAGAAACAGAATAGCTGAATTGGTAAGAAAGCATGACCCACACATATGCTTCCTACAAGAGACCCACCTCAGTACAAATGACTATCACAGAATAAAAGTGAAAGGCTGGAAACAAATTTTCCAAGCAAATGGACAAGGAAAAAAAAAGCCAGAGTAGCAATACTATTATCAGACAAAATAGACTTCAAAAAAAGGCCCATAAAGAGAGACCCAGAAGGTCACTTCATATACTCAAGGGAAGAATCCACCAAGAAGACATTAACATCGTAAATATATATGCACACAGCATAGAAGCACCCAAATACACAAAGAAAATCCTAGAGGACCTCAAGAAAGATATTGACAGCAACACAATCATAGTAGGGGATTTTAACACCCACTATCAAAAATGGACAGGTCTTCCAAACAAAATATCAACAAAGATATTGTGGCATTAAACAACGCCCTAGAAGAAATGTACTTAACTAATATATATACAACCCTTCATCCCAAAGAAGCTAAATATACATTCTTTTCAAATGCACATGGAACATCTTCAAAGATACACCAAATGATAGGACACAAAGCAAGCCTCAACAAATTCAAGAAAATTGAAATCATATCAAGCATTTTCTCTGACCAAAAGGAACTGAAATTGGAAACCAACCCCAAAGGAAAAAAAACAAAAAAACCCAAAATCATGGAGACTGAATGGCATGCTATTAAACAAAAATTGGGTCAACAATAAAATTAGGGAAGAAATCAAAAAGTTTTTGGAAACAAATGAAAACGAACACACTACAACCCCAAACTTATGGGACATGACTAAGTCAGTCCTGAGAGGGAAGTTCATAGCAATACAGGCCTATCTAAAAAAGATAGAAATATTTCAAACAAACAACCTAACACTACACCTGCAAGAACTTGAAGAAAACAACAAAGTCAGCCCAGAGCAAGTAGAAGAAAGAAAATAACCAAGATCAGAGCAGAATTAAATGACATGGAGACTAAAAGCACAATTCTAAGGATCAATGAATCCAGGACTTGGTTTTTCAAAGAGATAAATGAAGTAGACAAGCCTTTAAGTAGGCTCATTAAGAAAAGAACAGAGGACCCAAATAAACAAAATCAGAAATGAAAGAGGAGAAATTACAACTGGCACCACAGAAATGGAAGGGATTGTAAGAAATTACTATGAAGAACTATATGCCAAGAAATTTGAAAACCTAGGTGAAATGGACACATTTCTAGAAAAATATAACCTTCCAAAACTCCATAAAAAAGAAGCAGAAAACCTGAACAGACCAATAACAGCAGATGAAATTGAAGCAGTAATAAAAAAACTCCATCACACAAAAACCTGGACCAGATGGTTTCACAGGAACATTCTACAAAGCATTTAAGGAAGAGCTAACCCTTATTCTTCACAGACTATTCCAAAAACTCCAAAATGATGGAAAACTCCCAAACTCCTTTTATGAAGCCAGCATCACCCTAATTCCAAAACCAGATAGAGACACAAGAAAGAAAGAAAACTTCAGGCTAATATCGCTGATGAACATAGACACTAAAATCCTCAATAAAATATTGGCAAATCGTATCCAACAATACATCAAAAAGATCATACACCATGACCAAGTGGGATTCATCCCAGGGATGCAAGGTTGGTTCGATATTCACAAATCAGTAAATGTAATACATCACATAAACAAAAGCAAAGACAAAAACCACATGATCATATCAACAGATGCAGAAGAAGCTTTTGATGAGGTACAACACCAATTTATGATAAAAACACTGAGCAAAGTGGGCAGAGAGGGAGCCTTCCTCAATATAATAAAGGCCATATATGAGAGACCTACAGCCAATATCATACTCAATGGGCAAACACTAAAATCTCTTCCACTAAGATCAGGAACAAGACAAGGTTGTCCACTTTCACCACTTTTATTCAAAAGTGGGAGTATTGGAAGTTTTAGCCATAGCGATCAGGCAAGAAAAGGAAATGAAAGGCATCCAAATCGGAAAGGAGGAAACAGAACTGTCATTGTTTGCAGATGACATGATAGTGTACATGGAGAATCCTATAGACTCTACCAAAAAACTGCTCGAACTAACAAATGAATTTCGCAGAACAGTGGGTTATAAAGTCTATATCCAGAAATCAAAAGCATTTTTGTATACTAACAATGAAACAGCAGAAGCAGAAATGAAGAAAAAATTTCATTTAATATAGCAAAAACAAAAATAAAATATCTGGGAATAAACCTAACCAAGGAGGTAAAGGACCTGTATGCAGAATACTACACAACACTGAATAAAGAATCAAGGAAGACACAAACAAATGGAAACATGTACTGTGTTCATGGATTGGAAGAATTAACATCATCAAAATGTCCATACTACCCAAAGCAACTTACAGATTCAATGCAATGCCTATTAAAGTACCAATGGCATATTTCACAGACATAGAACAAACACTTCAAAAATTTATATGGAACCATAAAAGACCCCGAATATCAGCCGCAATTTTGAGAAAGAAGGACAAAGTAGGAAAGATCACAATACCTGATATCAAACTGTATTGCAAGGCCACTCTAATCAAAACAGCCTGGTACTGGCATAAAAATAGGCACATAGACCAATGGAACAAAACAGAGAGCCCAGAAATAAACCCAAATCTCTACAGTCAATTAATATTCGACAAAGGGGAAGGAACATAAAATGGAGTAAAAATACCCTCTTCAACAAATGATGTTGGGAGAACTGGACAGCTGCATGCAAAAAAAAAAAAAAGAAGAAAAGAAAAGAAAAGAAACTTGAGCACCAACTTACACCATACACCAAAATAAATTCAAGGTGAATAAAAGACTTAAATATAAGCCGTGACACCATTAAAGTCCTAGAGGAAAACATTGGCAGGAAAATCTCAGATATTTCACACAGAAACTTTTTACTGATATGTCCCCTAGAGCAAGAGACATAAAGAAAAGAATAAAGAAATGGGACCTCCTGAAAATTAAAAGCTTCTGCATGACTGAAGCAAACAGTATTAAAATAAAAGAGAGCCAACTGTATGGGAAAACATATTTGCCAATGATACCTTAGACACGGGTTTAATCTCTAAAATATATTAAAAACTCACATGACTTCACTCTAAAAAGACAACTAGCCCAATTAAGAAATGGTCAAAGGACTTGAAAAGACACTTCTCCAAGGAGAAGGATCCAGAGATACATGAAAAGATGTTCAATATCTTTAGCTATCAAAGAGATGCAAAGTAAAACCACAATGAGATACCACTTTACACCTGTCAGAATGGCCATCACAAACAAAGCAACAAACAACAAATGGTGGAAAGATTGTGGGGCAAAGGGGACCCTAGTTCACTGTTGGTGGGATTGCAGACTGGTACAACCACTATGGAAAACAGTGTAGAATTTTCTCAGAAAACTATAAATGGATCTGCTTTTTGACTCAGCAATTCCACTGCTAGGAGTATATCCTAAGAACACTGAAACACCAATCTAAAACAACCTATGTACCCCAATGTCCATAGCAGCACAATTTACAATAGCCAAATGTTGTAAGCAACATAGGTGCCCATCAGTAAGTGAGTGGATCCAAAAACTATGGTACATATACACAATGGAATTTTATGCTGCAGAAAGAAAGAAGGAGCTCCTACGCTTTGCAACAGCATGAATGGAACTGGAAAGCATTATGCTGAGTGAAACAAGCCAGGTGTTGAAAGACAAATACCATATGGTCTCACCTGTAACAGGAAGCTAAACAACGAAACAAACAAGCAAGCAAAATAAAAACAAAGATACTGAAATAGGGAACAGGGGGACAGCCACCAGAGGGGAGAGGGGAGGGGATTTCAGGGGAAAATGGGGAGGGATTTAGGGGAACTAGTATAAAGGACACATGGACAACAACTAAGGGTGGTGGAAATGTGAGGGAGGTGGGGAGCATGGGGGGTAGCCTGGGATGGGAGTAAAAGACAGAAAACTGTACTTGAAAAATAATTAAATAAAAAAAAACTTTTGGATAGTGTGCAAGGTTTTTCAACTTCAATGGCATTATAACAATTTATTGTCTAGTCATACTGTCATACAGGTGTAGCATTCCAACTCTTGCATTGAGAGCTGGGTTCAAATCTTTAGATTGTCATTCTATTGGTTAGAAGTAAAGTGACACTTTGGGGTTGTCTTCTAAGCTAACATAAAACAATAATTGGACTTTTTCTTATATAATTTCACTGAATCGTCTCCTTAATATCATGAGGTAGATGTTAGTATATTACTTTATGGACGAGCAATATTCAATAATTTTTCTAGAATGATGCAGTTACTGAATGGTAGAGTTGACATTTGAATTCTAAAGCCCTTGAATATTCCTCTTAATAAAATTCTCGCTAATATGAGGTAATGTGACTGAGAATTGAGCAATGGTTCAAGGGACACATATTTGGCCTTATTTTAAGTCCATATTGTCAGACTCGTATCCTTAAAACCTAACTTTTCTTTCATCAACCAGCCTCTATTTTATCTACCATACATTCTTAACAAAAGCATCAGAACTAGTGATCTAGAAAAGGAATCTGCTCACATTACTTCACTTTGTGAAAACTGGTATTGACTGTCTGCTGTCCTTGGTAAATTGAATGGTTCTCAAGGAAGGCTGCCTTTCCTGGTAATGTTTCTATTTTCTGAGTTACCTTCTCTCTGTTTTTTTCTGGGCAAACTCCACTTGTACTTTAATAACCACTACAAGTGTTTCCTTTCCAAGCAAATATCTTCCCAGTGTCACCAGGTTTACTTTTTGCTTTTTCTGAGGTTTTCTAATGCTTTATTTATAACTTCATGATGTATTTGTCATGAAATAACATATTCATTTGTTATTTGTTATGGTTGATTTGTTAAATCAACCATATCCCCATATTTCCTACTAAACTATAACTCCTTGGGGTGAGAATCTTATTTTATTCCAAGCTTCCATGCAAGAAAAATAACAGCAAAAATAACATCGATATTAATAATGCTCCTTATAACTAAAGGCCAGCAGTTTTGATGGAAAAACAACAAAACGGCAGCTGCATATGACCTTTGTAGACTTAATAATTATAAAAGAACTTGTTATAAAACATTCAATGTGTATGTATGTCACTAATCAGTGATGGACATGCTCTGTTTGACAAATTTAGCTGAAGTCTGACAGCATATATGTATATATAGTTTGAAATACAAGGTCAAAGTAGCTTCTCTCAAACATCAGAAATTCCAATAGATTCATTTAACTAATAGATATTTATACAAATTAATTAAAAAGTTTGGTCAGGAGGCATGTTGAAATTTAAACACACCTCTCAGGAATCAGGTCCTTGGTGGTAAATCCCACTCCCTTGCTGGCCACCTCCCTGTCAGAAGATTCTTCTTTGGGAGCCCCTCTATGAACAAGGTCTGACCCAGGCTCCTGTCCAGGAGTGTCCTGGGACATGTTTATGTGGTACAAGCAAAGGAAAAGCAGAGGAAAGCATTCCTGTCTGGTGCTCAGAATATAAATCTGTCATAGGAGCCCTCCAAAGACAATTTGGCCAAGGAGTAATGAAGTGAGGGAATCTTTAGGTGACCAGGGATGGCACCGTAAATGCCAAATAATTCAATATGATTAGGGAATTAACAACAACCAAGGTAAGGTGGTGAGAAGAGATGTGTAAATTTCCTCTGGACTAAATGAGTGGTAGGCCAGTCTGTCCAGGGAAGGCAAGCCGCCTTCTGGAAAGCTGGCTCAGGTTTCAAAAGTGATACATCTCTGAACAAAGCCAAGGGATTGGCCTTTGAAGGTGAAGTCAGAATTGACAAAGAAGGGAGTCCACAGAATCACAATGGCTCTGTCTACATGTTGGCTGGGAAGGTGGACTAAGCTGCCGCCCAGAGACTAAGCCAGGTAGAGGGTCAGAATTCAGCCCCTTGGGGGCTGCAGTTTTATTACTAGCACTGTGCAGGGAGGGAATCCAGGAACCTCCAACCACTGACAAAACAACTTTTACGTGATAGGGTTTGTTTTTGCCTGGAACCAAATCAACAAAAATGTCATCGATTATATTTCTTATGTTAAAACAGTGCTTTAAAAACATTTTTTTAGTTTGTCCAGTGTTTCATACATAATGATCTCATTTGAACCACACTATAACAAAGTAAAGAGGTAAGAAGATACGGTATGTACTGACCCTAAAACTTTCCTAAATTGTACTTTTATTTTCTTCCTAAAATAAACCACATGTTCATTGAACAACTTCAGAAAACACAGGTGCTTCTTAAGAAAAAAGTTTCAATTACCTGTAATACCCTAATAGAGATGCCAATACTTTCATTTTATATACAATTTTATATTCCATTAAAATTTACTGTATTGGAACTTGTAACATATCACATTTTTATTTCAATAACTACAATAATTATAAAAATATATATCAGGGGTGAGGAGAAAAGACAGAAAACTATACTTGAACAACAATTATATGTATAACTTCTGGCCAAGATGACATTTGTTTATTTATTTGTTTGTTTATTTATTTATGTATACACATATATGTATGTATATATAATATATACATGTCATACATGTATACAATATATACATATTAATATAGTATATTATTAATATATTATATGTATGTATACATACATATATGTGTGCATATACATGTATATATGTATGCATATATAATGTGTGTATATATATATAAATATAAATATATAACTTCTGGCCAAGATGGAGGCATAGGTAGACACACTGCCTCTATGCACAACCAAAACAAGGACAACAATAAATTTAAAAACAAAAAACAACCAGAACTGAGAGGAAATTGAGCTGTATGGAAGTCTGACAACCAAGGAGTTAAAGTAGAAATACTCATCCAGTAGGAGGGTTGGAGATGGGCAGCAGGGTAGGAGAGTACTCACAGCAAGGTGGCAGGTGGCAGAGTGTGTGGTCTCACATTTGTGTACGGGTAAACTAGGAGGGACACCTGGGGAATGAGACAGACCGTACAACCCAGGGTTCTACTGAGGGGAAAGGAAGCCTCAAAACCTCTGACAGAAAAATCCATGGGGATTGACATGGCAGGAGAAATTATCAGACTCACAGGAGAGTTTGAGAGACCCACATGGTTCTAGAATGTACACAAAACCATCCACCCAGGAATCAGCACCCAAAGGACCTAATTTGCTTATGGGTACTGGCAGAAGTGACTGAAAGACCACCAAGAGCCCAGAAAGTGGCATTGTTTCTTCTTGAACACCCTACCCCTTGATATACAGTGTCACAATGCAGAGATGTGGGTTGCCCCACCCTAACGAATACCTAAGGCTCCACCCCTTACAGCATAACAGGCACACCAAGACAAAAAATATAGCCCAAAGCTCCAGAAAAAATACAACTAAACGATGAACAGATAGTCAACCTATCACATGCAGAGTTCAAAACACTGGTAATCAGGATGCTCACAGAAATGGGTGAGTATGGTCACAAAATAGAGGGAAAAGTAAAGGCTATGAAAAGTGAAATAAAGAAAAATGTGCAGGAACTAAGCATGATGGGAAGTTCCCAGAACTCAAATGCATGGTTTGAACCAGAAGGAAGAAACAAACATTCAACCACAACAGAATGAAGAAATAAGAATTAAAAATGAGGAGAGGCTTAGGAACCTTTGGGACAACTTCAAATGTCAACATCTGAATCATATGGGAGCCAGAAGGAGTACAGGAAGAGCAAGAAACTGAAAACATAATGAAGGAGAACTTCCCTAATTTGGTGAAGAAAATAGACTTCCAGAAAGTCTAGAAAGCTCAGAGAGTCCCAAAAAGTTGGACCCAAGGAAGAACACACCAAGGAACATCACAGACAGATACATTACACAAGATTAAAGATAAAAAGAGAATCTTGAAAGCAGCAAGAGAAAAGGAGACAGTTTGCCTACAAAGGAGTTTTCAAAAGACTATCAGCTGACTCCCCAATAGAAACCTTGCAGGCAAGAAGGGACTGGAAAGAAGTATTCCAAGTAATGAAAGGCAAGGACCTACATCCAAGATTACTCTTTCCAGCAAAGCTATCATTTTTTTTAGAATGGAAAGACAGATTAAGTGCTTCCCAGATAAAATCAGGTTAAAAGAGTTAATCATCATTAATCCTTATTATATGAAATGTTACAGGGACTTATCCCCCCAAAAAAAGATAAAAAATAAGAATAGTAGAATGACAACCAACTCACAACTATCAACAACTGAGGCAAAACAAAACAAAACAAAACAAAACGAACTAAGCAAACAGAACAGAAACAGATTAATAGGAATAGAGATCTCATAGAGGGTTATCAGCAGGGAGGGGCAGGGGGAGAATTAGGGAAAAGGTACAGGGAGTAAGAAGCATAAATGGTAGGTACAAAATAGACAGGGGGGTGGATTAATAATAGTACTGGAAATGGAGAAGCAAGAGAACATATTTGTATGACCCATTGACATGAACTAAGTTGGGGGAATGATGGTGGGAGGGAGGTGCAGGGTGAGAGGGATGAAGGAGAGAAATGGGACAACTGTAATAACATAATCAATAATATATGTTTTAAAAAATTCTCAAAGCTTTCTCTTGAACCTCTCAGAATATGAACATGTTTCCCAGAGTCCCTGTTTGAAAACTATTACCATTGTATAAATAAATAAATAAATAAACAAATAAATAAATAAATGTCAATATATATACAATTGCACCAGAAACCCATATAATTTTGGGTTTATATCAGTGTCACCCTGATAAATTCAATAAAAAATAAGTAAATGAAGTTAAAAAAAAGCATTAAAAATATCTGCCTATACACACTATTGTATTGTACGCATGCACTTTAATTCATTTAAGCATTCCCTGGGGTTGGATATTTAAATAATTTCTAAATTTCATTTTTCCTACATACTTTTGAATTTTATTGGTGTTCAAGTACAGTTTTCTGCCTTTCCCCCCCATTCCAGCCCATCCCCCATCCCTCCCCACCTTCCTCTCCTGTTTCCACTGCCCTCTTGGTTTTGTCCATGTGTCCTTACAGTTTTTCCTCTAAAATATTTATCCTTTCCTCATCATTATCCCCTCTCCTCTCCCATCTGCTTACTGTCAGTCTGTTCTTAATTCCAATGTCTTTGGTTATATTTTGCTTGCTTGTTTGTTCTGTCGATTAGGTTCCTGTTAAAGGTGAGATCATATGGTATTTGTCTTTCACCGCCTGGCTTGTTGCACTTGGCATAAATGCTCTCCAATTCCACCCATGCTGTCCCAAAGGGTAGGAGCTCATTCTTTCTTTCTGCTCTGTAGTATTCCATTGTGTAAATGTACCATAGTGTTTTGATCCATTCATTTACAGATGAGCACTTAGGTTCTTCCCAACACTTGGCTGTTGTAAATTGTGCTGCCATGAACCTTGGGGAGCATAGGTTCTTTTGGATTGGTGTTTCAGGGTTCTTAGCAGCGGAATAATCCTAGCAGCGGAATTGCTGGCCAAAAAGCAGTTTCATTTTTAGTTTTCTGAGAAAATCCCAAACTGTTTTCACAGTGGCTGCACCAGTCTGCATTCCCACCAACAGTGTACTAGGGTCCCCTTTTCTCCAGAACCTCTCCAGCACTTGATTGTTGCTTTGCTTATGATGGCCATTCTGACCAGTGTGAAGTGGTATTTCACTGTGGTTTTAATTTACATCTCTCTGCTGACTAGTAATACTGAGCATCTTTTCATTTGTCTCTGGGCCCTCTGTATGTCCTCCTTGGAGAAGTGTCTGTTCAAATCTTTGCCCATTTTTAAATTGAGTTGCTTGTTTTCTTAGGGTGGAGTCATTGGAGTTCTAAATATATTTCAGAGCTCAAATCCTTGTCTGAGGTATCATTGGCAAATATATTTTCCCATACAGTTGGTTCTCTTTTTTCATTTTAATGCTGTATTCTTTAGCAGTGCAGAAGGTTTTTATTTTGATGAGGTTGGATTTGTTTATTCTTTCAATTTATGTCCCTTGCTCTAGGGGACATGCCAGTGAAAATATTGCTGCATGGAATATCTGACATTTTCCTACCTATGTTCTCCTCTAGGACTTTAATGGTGTCACAACTTATATTTAAGTCTTTCATCCATCTTGAATTTATTTTTGTGTATGGTATAAGTTGGTGCTCAAGTTTCATTTATTTGCATGTAGCTGTCCAGATCCCACAACACCATTTGTTGAAGAGGCTATTTTTGCTCCATTTTAGGCAACTGCCCCTTTTGTCAAATATTAATTTACCTTAGAGACTTGAGTTTATTTCTGAGCTCTCCTGTTCCACTGGCCCATGTGTCTTTTCTTCTGCAAGTACCAGACTGTTTTGATTAGAGTGGCCTTGTAATACAGTTTGATATCAGGTATTGTGATCCTTCTTACTTGGTCCCTTTTTTCCTTCAAAATTGCTGCAGCTATTCAGGGTCATTTATGGTTCCATATAAATTTCTGAAGTGTTTGTTCTCTATCTGTGAAATGCATCATTGGTAGTTTAATAGGGATTATGTTGCATCTATAAATTGGCTTTGGGTAGTATGGATATTTTGATGATGTTAATTCTTCCAATCCATGAACATGGTATATGCTTCTATTTGTTTGTATCTTCCTTAATTTCTTTCTTCAGTGTTGTGCAGCTTACTGAGTACATGTCTTTTATCTCCTTGGTTAGGTTTATTCCTAGGTACTTTATTTTTCTTGTTGCTGTATCAAATGGGATTTTGTCCCTGATTTCTGTTTCTGATGTTTCATTGTTGTACAAAAAATGCCTTTGATTTGTGAATATTGACTTTGTATCCCACTGTTTTGCCAAATTTATCTATTAGGTTGAGCAGTTTTTCTTGGTGGAGTCTATAGGTTTTTCTATGTACACTAACATGTCATGTGCAAAAAAATGACAATTTTGTTTTCTCCTTTCCTATTGAATGCCACTTATTTCCTTTTCTTGTCTGATTGCTGTGGCTAGGATTTCCAATACTATGTTGAATAAAAGTGGTGAAAGTGGACAACCTTGTCTTGTTTCTGATCTTAGTGGGAAAGTTTTAGTTTTTGCCCATTGAGTATGATGTTGGTTTTAGATCTCTCATATATGGCCTTGATTAGGTTGAGGAATATTCCCTCTATTCCCACTTTGCTAAGTGTTTTTAATTATAAATTGGTTCTGTGCCTTTCAAATGCTTTTTCTTCATATGTTGATATGATCATGTGATTTTTGTCTTTTGTTTTGATTATGCAATGTATTACATTTTTTTTTTGATTTGTGAATATTGTACCATCCAGACATCCCTGGGATAAATTCCACTTAATCATGTTTTATGATTTTTATAATGTATTGCAGGATGAAGTTTGGCAATATTTTGTCGAGGATTTTAGCATCTATGTTCATCAGTGATATTGACCTGAAGTTTTCTTTCTTTGTTGTGTCTTTATCTGGTTTTGGAATTAGTATGATGCTGGATTCATGAAAAGCATTTGGGAGTCTTCCATCTTCTTGGACTTTTTGGAATAGTCTGAGAAAAATGGGGTTAGATTCTTTTTAATTCTTTGTAGAATTCTCCTGTGAAAACATCCAGTCCAGTGTTTTTGTATGTCAGGAGTTTTGTGCTTATTGCTTCTATTTTGTCACCTGTTACTGATCTGTTCAGGCTTTCTGCTTCTTCTTCATTGAGTCTTGGAAGATTACATTTTTCTATAAATTTGTCCATTTCACCTAGGTTTTCAAATTTCTTGGCATATAGTTTTTTTGCAGTAATTTCTTATAGTCCTTTGTATTTCTGTGATATCAGCTTTAATCTTTCCTCTTCCATTTCTGATTGTGTTTATTTGTATCCTCTCTCTTTTTTTCTTTATGAGTCTGCTTAAAGGCTTGTCAATTTTGTTTATCTTTTCGAAGGACAAGGTTTGAATTTATTGATCCTTAGAATAGTTATTTTATTCTCCATGTCATTGAATTCCACTCTGATATTTGTTATTTCCTTCCTTCTACTTGCTCTGAGCTTCTGTTGTTGTTGTTCCTATAGTTCTTATAGGCATAAGGTTAGGTTGTTCATTTGAAATGCTTCTATCTTTTTTAGGTAGGCCTGTATTGCTATGAACTTCCCTCTCAGGACTGCCTCTTCTGTGTCCCATAAGTTTTGGATTGTTATGAGTTTATTTCCATTTGTTTCCAGAAACTTTTCAATTTCTTTCTTAAGCTCATTGACCTATTCATTGTTTATAGCAGTCTATTTAATCTCCATTAATTTGTGTTTTTCAGTTTCTTACTTGAAGTTGGTTTCTAGTTTTAGTCCCTCGTGATCAGAGAGAATGCTTGATATAATTTCAATTTTATTGAATTTATTGAGGCTTGTTTTGTGTCCAATGACATGTTCTATCTGAAAATGTTCCATGTACATTTGAAAAGAACATGTGTTTTGCTTCTTTGGGATGAAAGGCTCTATATATAACAGTTAAGTTCATTTGATCTAGGACATTGACCAATGCTACAATATCTTTGTTATTTTATTTGAAAGATCTATCCATTTTTATAGTGTGGTGTTGAAATCCCCTACTATAATTATATTGCTATCAATATCTTTCTTGAAGTCCTCCAAGGTTTTCCTTATGTATTTGTGTGCTCTTGTGCTGGGTGCATATATATTTATAACGTTTATGCCTTCTTGGTGGATTCTTTCCTTGAGTATTATGAAGTGACCTTCTGGGTCTCTTTTTATGACCATTTTTTGAAGTCTATTTTATCTGATATGGGTATTACTACCCCAGCTTTTTTCCCCTTCCCATTTGCTTGGAATATCTGTTTTCAGTCCTTCACTTTCAGTTTGTGTAGTTCCTTTGTTCGGAGGTGGGTCTCTTGTTGGCAGCATATGTGTGGGTCATTATTTCTTATCCATTCAGGTATTCTATGTCTTTTGACTGGGGCATTTAGTCCATTTATGTTTAAGGTTATCATTGATAGGTATGTATTCATTGCCATTTTACTTCCTTCATACCTGTGTTCCTTTCTCTCTTACTCTTTTCCTCCCTTTTCTTAAAGTAGTCCCTTTAGCATCTCTTACAGAGCTAGTTTGTAGGACATATGACCTTTGAGGCTTCTTTTGTCTGGGAAACTCCTTATTTGGCCTTCCATCTTAATTGAGGGCCTTGCTGGATAGAGTAGTCTTGGTTGTAGGCTTTGTTTTTCATTCATTACTTGGAATATTTCTTGCCATTCTCTTCTTGCTTGGAGTGTTTCCACTGAGAAGTTAGCTGCTAGTCTGACTTCTAGGGCTCCGTTGTATGTTACTTCTTGTTTCTTCATTGCTGCCTTAAAGATTCTCTCTGTTTTGGGATTTTGCTATTTTAGTTATGATGTGTCTTGAAGTGGGCCTCTTTGGGTTCCTCTTGATTGGGATTCTCTGTGTTTCTTAGATTTGTGTGACTTTTTCTCTCCTCAAATTAGGGAAGTTTTCCATCATTACTTTTTCAAACAGGTTTTCTATTCGTTGTTCTTCTTCTCCTTCTGGCATTCCTATTCATAATATTATGGATATTATTATGTTCATGTTGTCTTACAGTTTCCTTACCATCCCTTCATTCTCTCTAAGTCTCTTTTTCTTTTCTTGCTCTTTCTGGGTGTTTTTTTCTACCATGTTCTCCAGCTCACTAATTGTTTCCTCCACTTCATCCAGCCTGCTTGTAATTCCTTCCGGTTTGTTTTTTATTTCTGAGATTATTGTTTCTTTCTTCCTGTTTTTTATTTATAGTTTTGATTTCCTTTTTCATGCTGATATAGTTCTCACTCTGTTCCTTGCAATTGTCTGTTAGTTTCTTGAACGTCTTTATAACCATTATTTTGAATTCTTTATCTGGTAGTTTTCTTACCTACATTTTATTTAACTCTTTTAGTGGGGAATCTTCCATTTCTTTTCGATTGCATGTTGTTCTTTTTTTTTCTCCCCATTTTAGGTACTCTGTTTGTTTCTGTGCTTCCTGAGGTTTCACTTTGCTAGCTGTCTTTGTAGGGTGAACTTCTATGGTAGAAATTTTATAGGGCTCAGTGGTTTGATCTCTTTGATCTCCTTATCTGGATGCTTTAGGTTTGCCCTTTTTTCTGTTTCTGTGGGCTCTCCTGTTGTACTTGGGTTTTTACTTTCTGGTTGTTCCTTTGTTGGTGTTTTCTCTCCTTCAGTAAGTGTACTGATGTTTGCAGGTCCTACCTATTTTTATTTGTGATCAGTGGTAGGGGGTAGGAACAATGAATTAACACAGCAGGAAAGTATTTTATGGGATTTAAAGTATCAGCAAGTAGAAAAAAGATAGGAGATTCTTTGGATAAGTATAGCATTAACTGTGATATTTCACCCAGCTAGCCACTTTTTGTGAAAGGTGAAAGAGAGGACTCTTGTTGGGGGGAGGAAGATTGTGAGCTGAATTCAGAAAACAGAGAGTTTGTATAAGCTTAGATGATGAGATATAGTGAGAGTAAAGAATAGTAAGTAGGCATAATGTGAGATAGAATAGAGTTAAGCACATCCATAATAGTGCCCGGGAATAAAGTGAAGTGGGCTAAGCTCAGGGAGGGTTGCTGTGTAGTATGTACAATTGTATGGAGCAACAATTATTTACAATAGTACTGGAACAACAATATGACAAGAAATACATGATTTGGATAACCAGAATAGAACGTACCTGATCAAGAGTAGTGTGCTATTGGGACATGAGTGAAGTGAAAGAAAAATGAAAATATAATTAAAAGAGAATAAGGAAAACCAGTAAAAAATGCAATTAAACAGAAAAATAAAAGGAGGAAAACTAAACATATGGAAGAGAAATAAAAATACTAATAAAAGTGGTAAAAACAATGAGAAAATAGTAATAAACATAAACAATAACATGTCAGCTCTATGGGATATGAAAGTGACATTTGTCTCAGTTTCTCACTTTTGGGGATTAGTCTTATGCTCCCCCTTTGGATCTGTCTCTGGACCCTTCATATCTCCATGTCTTATTGTCTCATTTGGGAGAAGAGGAAGAAAAGGGAAAAAAGTTAAAGGAAAGAAAAAAATAAGCATCCTGCTGACTTTAAACCCATTCAGCAAGTTCTGCTGGTTTTCCTGGATGCCACAGGAAGAGGGGGGCTGAGCTTTAGTCTTCTCCTTTCCTATGGTTTTGAGAGGATGGGGACAAGGTCTGGGCAACTATTCACAGTTGCCCAGCCTTGAGCCCAGGTCCTCTGTGAGCTGCCAGGCTCAAATCAGCCACTCAGTCTCTGGTCTCGAACAGCTCAAATCACCCTCAAGGCATGCCAGCTGCTGCTTGAGAGTTCCTTACAAAACAAATGCCCACCATTCTTAACAAGTGCCCGGCTTTTCATACATCCCAACTTTCCAACCAGTTTGGAGACTGTCCAAGTCAGGGTCCCACATGGCCCAACTCCTCCCTTATCCAGGTGTCACCCAGCAGCCCAATTTCTCTGGTGCCAGTGTCCACAGTCCCAGCAGATGTGTACCAACTCTGTGTGTCTCCCACTTCATCTTTTTTCCCCCAGTGGCATCCAGTATCCAGGCCCCTCCTGATGCCAGGCTGCTCTCCCTGCTCTGGTAGGGGAGGGAGCTGGTGATCTAACTCTCTTTTCTGTATCCTGTCGCAGTCCCAGCCAGGGACCATAGCAACCTAGATTCCAATTAAGGTCCCTGCGCAGATTCCAGGGACCTAACCATCCCAGTGCAATCTGCTCATCACCTGGCTTTCAATGTCCTCTACAATTTTGGGCCTCCAAACTTCATATAAGCTGGGATTTCGTTGCCTGTTCACTCTGTTCCTCAAAAGATCAGCTAGGTGTTCCAGATGGGTACAGGGAGAATTCTAAATAATTTTTAATAATTATGAAAATTACTTTATGTATCAATCAATTAAATCAGTCATCATTATATTATGTATAAGCATATAATTATACAATTAGTAAAATAGTATTACACTAGATAGATTCTTATTAATATTAAAAATAATAATGAAGTTAGCATTCTTCTGACAAAGTCATCAGGCACATCCATGACTATTCCATGGGCCTTTTAAGTCAGGTTGATTCTGCATTGATGCAGGTTTTCTAGAGCCCACAGTCAATGAAAATGAACCTCAGAGATTTCTGTCCTTTTCCTAGAATTGTAAATGGTCTCTCTTTGCATCCACCATTGCTTTTCCTTCTTACTCAATTTCAGCTGTCACTCATCTTCTAACATTTTCAACATTAATTCAAAAACCAGTTTTCTAATTGTCACATATTCCAGACATTATGTTATACATTATTGCATATGATGTAGTGCATAAGAACTGGTCTCTGCCCAAATTGTGTGCAGTTCAGATGAGAATACAAACAAGAGAAGGATAATTACAATTTGTGTTAGAATGTAGGGAAGACACAGGTGCTGCATGATTCCAGAGAGGAGCCTCTAACCCAAACTGACTAGTTAAAGAAGCTGCTCTGACCCATAATGGGGCATGTGCACTGCATGTGGAGTAATAACTGAATTAGCCAGACCATGGAGGAGGCTGGTTAAGAAAAAGGGAACACTTTGGGCAGAGGAAGCAGTTTCCACTATGTTCCAAAGGAGATGTAAAGAATGATCCATTTTTGTGGAGCTGTCTCTTATTTATTGTGCCTGCTTAGGAAGTATAGATCAAGCATGTACAGAAAACATGAGTTGGCCACAGGGTCTGTGACAAGTTAGTAAGAGAGTTTCTAGGTCTTGTAGGTGATTTGGGGTGTCTGAGGTCAGATGAATTACATCCCAGCATGTGAAAAGGACTTGCAGACATGATTTATCTCATTAGTAATGCTTGAAAGTTTCAAATAGATTTGAGATGGTCAGTTTATGTAGTTATTTTTGTTAAATAGGGTAAGAATTGCTTCAAGAAACTTTATATACTAGTAGAGTTGTGTTGACCCTGGTTAATATCAGATATATTGTGTAATAGGTGATTTGTTGGCATTTTGAAAATCATGCGTTGTCTTCTAGTCACCAGCATAAGTTCAGTAAAGAACATATCACACCAAACTAATCTCATTTCCTTTTTATCTAGAGTTACATGGATAGCAAAGTTAAAGGATTTAATTTTAGCAAAGTATAGGGTAAACTTTTTTTGTTATTTTTGTATTGAAGAGACAAAATGTTAAAGTTGAAGGGGAAGCATAGAAGATAGGAGCCTATGAAAACAAAATAGTTGTAAGCTTATATTGTCTTAATATATGTTTACTTATAGTTCCTGTTGGGCTGAGTTGATCATTAGTGCTTAATAGTGGTGAAACTGCATCTGAAGCAGTGCATTTTACTGACGACACTACATTTAAGGAGGAATGCAGATGTACCAGTGCATAGAGATAAGGAACTTGGATTCAGTGCCAAACATGGAATGTAGTAGGCTTATTGTTGCTGAAGAAAACATATTGAGAAAATGATGTCAGCTCTTTAAATTTTGGGATTTTTAAAATCCATCAGTGGATGTTTTTCATCAATTTTGGAAAATTCTAAGTCATTTGTGTCTTTATCCCTTCTGCCCCTTTGCCTCTTTTCTCCTTTAGGACTCCAATTAACTGACTTTTTCTCTCTTTAATCTATCCATTTGAGCTTTTTTAAATGTGGTTTTTCATTTGTAGAACTAACATTTGATTGTTGTTTTTTTAAATATTTTCCACTTTTTGATGAAATCTTCAACCCTTTTATCTTCTTAAACACAGAGAGCATTGATATTTACTAGTTTTTATCACATAAGTCTAATTACTGGACATCCTATAGATTTTATTCAATCTTCTGTTCTATTTATTGTGTAGCTTTTTTCTTGCATCTTTGTATGCCTAGCTTTCTTGATTGTGTTCTCAACAGTGTACCTAAAAATTGCTTGTAAAAAATGGTGAGACCAAAGAAGATGTTATCTTTCTCTAGAAAGAGTTTTTGTTAGTTCTGACAGAAACCAGGGTAACTAGCAATAAGGGATCACCTTAATTTCGGTTTATGGCTTGAGATTTTAAGCTCCATTTGGATAATTTGTAGCTGCCTATGTCAGGGATGGTTTATTTCTGATTCACTTTTATTTTTAGGATAGAATCCTTTAGGGTTGTAGCCTAAAATATGGGCATTTACTAGTTCCCTCTCACTCTCTTTGGTTGCCTTTGGAGTCTAACTATTGTCCATTTACCTAAAAGAGGCTTAAAGCCAAGGGAATATTTATTAGTCCCATTTTCCTTCATCCAGAGACTGCTGAGAATATTCCCTGAGAATATATGCTCTCAGGGAAAAAGCAAGCCATACCAAAATTACCTTTCTATATTTTAATTTTTTCCTAGATCTTGGTCTGTAACTTTTTCATTACTTCAGTAGGTTTAAAAAAACATTTTATTCTCTTGTTCTACCTATTTTAAGTAGGAGGATTGTACTAATTACTAAGTGTGTAATTTCTACATGCCATTGAGTGAGAGAATAGATTTGTTGTTGTGTTTTGTCCAGTGGTCAGATGAAGTCTGATGGAAAGAATTTCCAAAGAAAACAATCTTTATTAAACCCAAGGAATAATTTCCTCACAATAATTCTAACAATAGTAAAATGAGCCGACCATGAAATTGGGAGCTCTTTGTTATGTCTTAGTTAAAATGATACTGGAGAATCTAGTGGCAGAGGAAGGAGAGCCTGTATTTTGGGAGTGTGCAGGTGTGGACACATTAAATTTCTTTAAGGTTTTCTGAATCTAAAAGGAATCTCAGTCCAACTCAGCCCAGATGGAAATCTAGATTTCACTTTCATCTCTGTGATGGTTCTACCACACACCCAAATGCTCAGGCCTTACACCTAGAAGTAGCCTTCATTACTCTCTCACAATCTACTTCTAATCCATTAGTAAGAATTGTCAGTTCTCCAAAATATATCCTGGACCTGACCACTTTACTTCTTACTATCTTTAGGACCACAACTCTAACCAAAGCCACCACGTTAGCTTGCTAGAGTTGCCATAAAAAAGCACCACAGACTGCATGGCTTAAACAACAGAAATGTCTCATAGTTCTGGAGGCTAGAAGTTAGAGATCAAGGTATGGGCAGGGTTGTTTTCTTCTGAGGGCTCTCTCCTCCGTTTGTAGATAACCGTCTTTTCCTCGCGTCTGTACAGGGTCTTCTTTCTGTACATATCTATCTTCTAATCTCCCTTTCTTTTAAGGATGCCAGTCACATTGGATTAATGACCTCTGCTCTAATGACCTCATTTAACTTTAATTGCTTCTTTAAAGATCTTATGTCTAAATATGTTCATAGTCTGAGGTACTTGGGTTTAGAGTTCTGACATATAATTTTAATGGAACACAACTCAGTCCATAATAGCCACCATCTTTTCTTGCTCTGACTACAGCAACAACCCCCTTCCTTTTCTTTTAGCCTCATTCCACCACAGTCCCAAAATCTATTTTCCACAATGCAATTATCATTCTTGCGCTGAAACCACTAAAATAACAACCAGAATAAAATTCACAAGTAGGTCCACAAGCCCTATTTGACCTCACTCTACCCATCTCTCTGGCCTTACCTCCCACGTAATATTCATTCTACATCAGCTACCCTGGCCCTGCATTGTCTTCAAACATTCCAAGTTTGTTCTCAGGAATTTTGCCTGTGCTTTATTTTCTACTTAGAAAGTTCTCCCAATCTTGTAGCTTGGCTTTGTTTGTGTGTTTAATAATTATAAATTTTTCTATTAAATGTATTGAGTGACATTAGTTAATAGAATTATATAGGTTTCAAGTGTATATTTCTATGATACATAATCTGTATATAAGATTGTGTGTCCACCACCCAAAGTCAAATCATCTTCTGTCACTATGTAAGTGTCTCCTTTTACCCTTTACTAGCCCCAACTCCCTTTCTTCTGGTAACCACCATACTGTTATCTGTGCCTGCGAGTTTTGGTTTTATCTAATATATGAGTGAAGTCATATAGTTCTTAGCTTTTTCTGACTGACAATTTCACTTAGCGTAATATTCTCAAGGTCTATCCATGTTGTCACAAATGGCACTGTTTTATCTTTTCTTATAGCTCAGTAGTATTCTTTAGTATATATGTACCATATGTTCTTTATCCAATCTTCTGTTTCAGGACACTTTGATTGTCTCCATGTCTTGCCACTATGAAAAATGGTGCAAGGAACATAGGGGTACATATGTCTTTATGGATAAGTGTTTTTGAGTTTCTCGGGTAGATACCCAGGAGAGGGATTGCTGAGTAATATAGTAAATGTAGTTTTTTAAAGTGTATTTTATTGATTATATTATTACAGTTGTCTCATTTATTTTTCTCCCCTTTATCCCCCTCTGCCTTGCACACCCCCTCTACCCAACATTCTCCCCTCCTTAGTTCATGCCCATGGGTCATACACATAAGTCTTTTGCTTCTCCATTTCCTGTACTATTCTTTACATCCCCTGTCTATTTTGTACTTACCATTTATGTTTCTAATCTCTTGTATCTTTTCTCTCATTCCCCCCCTTTCTCTTCTCGCTGATAACCCTTTATGTGATCTCCACTTCTGTGATTCTTTTTCTGTTCTAGTTGTTTGCTTAGTTTGTTTTTGTTTTTGTTTTTGTTTTTGTTTTAGGGTCAGTGGTTGATTATTGTGAGTTTATTGTCTTTTTACTGTTCGTACTTTTTATCTTCTTCTTTCTCTTAGACAAGTCTCTTTAACATTTTATATAATATGAGCTTGGTGATGATGAACTCCTTTAACTTGACCTTATCTGAGAAGCACTTTATCTGCCCTTCCATTCTAAATGATAGCTTTGCTGGATAGATTAATCTTGGATGTAGGTCCTTGCCTTTTATAACTCTGAATACTTCTGTTCAGCCCCTTCTTGCCTGCAAGGTTTCTATTGAGAAATCAGCTGGTAGTCTAATGGGAACTCTTTTGTAGGCAACTGTCTCCTTTTCTCTTGCTGCTTTTAAGATTCTCTCCTTATCTTTAATCTTGGGTAATTTAATTTTGATATGTCTTGGTGTGTTCCTCCTTGTATCCAACTCCTTTGGGACTCTCTGAGCTTCCTGGACTTGTATGTATATTTCCTTCACCAGTCTGTGGAAGTTTTCCTTCATTATTTTTTCAAATAAGTTTTCAATTTCTTGCTCTTCTTCTTCTTCTAGCATACCTATGACTCAGATGTTGGAACATTTGAACTTGTTCCAGAGGTTCCTAAGTCTCTCCTCATTTTTTGAATTCTTGTTTCTTTATTCTGTTTTGGTTGAATGTTTATTTTTTTCTGTTCTAAATCTTTGATTTGAGTCTTATTTTTCTTCCCTTCAGTGTTGGTTCCCTCTATATTTTGCTTTATTCCACTCTGGGTAGCCTTCATTACTTCCTTCATTTTGCCACTGAGCTCAGTTATTTCTGTTAGCATCCTAATTACTAGTGTTTTGAACTCTGTATCTCATAGGTTGGGCTATCTCATTACTGCTCAGTTGTTTTCCTGGAGTTTTAATCAGTTCTTTCATTTGGGTCATATTTCTTCTGCTTGGTGCACCTGTTATGTTTTAAGATGAGGAGCCTTAGGTTTTCACCAGGGTAGGGCAATTCACTTCCCTGCATTGTGGTGCTGTATATGTGGGGGAGGGGTCAGAGAGGGGAAAATGCTGTTTTCTCAGTTCTCACCCCACTTTCAAGAGACTACCAGTTTCTCCAGCCACTGAAACCCCCACTGTTTTTTTAATTTTTTTTAAATTCAAGACTTTATTTACTTATCTTTAGAGAGGAAGAGAAGGAGAGAAATATCAAGGTATGGTTGCCTCTCGTGAGTCCCCTGCTTGGAATTGGCCTGCAACCCAGGCATGTGCCCTGACTGGGAATCGAACCTCAATCATGTGGTTCACAGGCCTGCACTCAATCCACTGAGCTACACCAGCCAGGGCAAACCCCCGCAGGTTTTTACAGCCTGAGGTTCTGAAGCTTTATTTTCCCCACAGTGGAACCCTGGGTCACTCCCTAGTTGTTCCTCCTGGTTTATCTGCACACAAATGTGAGAACACCTGTTTCACCAGTCACTGCCTTCCTATGCATCCTCTGGGCCCCAGCTTCCCATCTCCACCCTTCCTATCAGTCTGGATGAATATTTCTTCTTTAACTCCTTGGTTGTCGGACTTCCATACAGTATGATTTTCTGGCAGTTCTGATTGTTTTTTGTTTTTAAATTGGTTGTTACCTTTCTTTTGGTTGGGCAAGGAAGCAAAATGCATCTACCTACAGTTCCATCTTATCCAGAATTTCTGTTATTGTAGTCTTATTTCATGAGTTTGTTTTTTATCTTCTCCTCAGTTGGACTTTCTTTATGTGTTAGCTCAAGCTAAAGCAAAAATACACCTGCCATCACCACCTTGTCACTAAGTCCTTTATTTTATTCATATTACTAATATGGTTAAGAGTCTGAAAATACATAATAGGTATTTACTAACTATGTGTTTATTATCTGCCTCTGACTCTACAATGAAAGTCCCTTAAGGACAGGTACTCTGCTTGTGTTGGTCACTGCTATGTCCTCTTGTATTATGCAATGCCTGCCATGGGAGATGCCCAAGAAATGTTCACTCACTGATATCAAGAGTATAGGAACTCAAAATTCTTTCCTCCACCTCTCAAGATTTTAGCGAAGTTAGTTACTATGAGCCATTTTTTCCTCTTGTAATTTCACTCAGCATCTGCTATGAACTACACATTCCTGAGGACTAAACAAATTCTATTTAAAAAGCTTGAAATAGAGAATTACTAGACTTGAAGTGGCAAATGATATCTTTCCTGTGTAGCAACACTGATTTCTTGAAAGTAGTTGGGAAGGATTTTGATTCCACGTGGAGTCATTGGGATTGTCATGATTAATGTTTGCCATTGGTACTGTATGGGATAGTACAGGCTCATATGCTGAATGCTTGTTGCTTGTAGGTAAACAGTGTTCATAGCACTCACTAATATAGCAAGAGGTTGTCCTATATTTGGTCTTTAGTGGTGCTCCAGACAGACTTAAAATCTAAAATATTCTACAAATACATTCATATAATCATGGAGTTTAGTTAAAATTGTGCTAACTGGAGACTAAATCTTTGAGAGAACTTGGAATGTTCAGTCCCTTACCTACATAAAGGTAAATAAATATTCAGTATTAATAACTAAGAATCTAAAATATTTTCAAGAACAGGGTTTCTTCAACTTTTCCAGAAAACCCATATGTTTTCCATCTTTACTGTCTCTTGGTTTGTCAGGGATTTCATCCAAGTATACGTTAGCTTGAGTACATATCCTCTTGTTTAGTTTTTAATAGAAATATATTATAATTTCTTCTCTTCATTCATGAATTAAAAAATTGGCACACATCATCTGAATATCCTGCATATGGAGGTGCAATAGAAATGTGCTTTCCACAAGCTCCCATTCCAGTGGTGGAAAGACAATTATAGGATCCTGTGGTAATTCTGTGCTATGCTCGAGGTTATAGACACTGTGGAGCTTGGAAACAGATATTTAATTGCTCCTCATTTTTTCTGTTGGGCAGGCGAAATAGCACCATTTCCTCTAACCTTTCTTCAAAAATCACATCAGCATAATTTTCTCAAACAGACCCCATGGCCAATCCAGCACCGAGGATATTTAACCACACCACTGGGCATACCCAACCTGAGATGCAAAGCCAACCACAGCCCCATGAATCCAAACCAAGCCTAAGTATTTTTGCCAAAAGGAATTCCTAAGGCTAATTGAATGCTCAAATCTCAAGGCAGCCCTTCAAAAATGTTGCCACTGAAGGCAATGTTTGCAGGCCAATCAGCAAAATACAAAATGAGATTATTCTGTGTGTGGTTTGGATGAGGAAAAGAACTTTCTTGACTGTGTAGATGACAACTGAGAAAACAATACAGTAGAATGCTTCCTATCAGAATTTCATGGATCCTATAATTAAGGATACTGGGGACTTTCAGAATGTTAGACATCAGTGAACAGAAGCAAGCATTTTATAAAGTGATGGGGGCAGCATTCAATATTTTCCCAAATATTTAGCAAAGTATAGAGCAAAATAATCAAGGCGATCAGTCTCTGCCTTTTATGTTGTTGGTGAGGACATGCTATCTTTGACAAGGTAATGGCTGGAGTTTAATTCTCAAAGATCAAGGTGGAAGTGACCTAATCTAGCCATTCTGATCAGAACAACAAAGATTCTTGTTTGTATGAACATTGGGGTGCATATATTCTTTTGAATTGGTGATTCAGGATTCTTAGGGTATATTCTCAGCAGTGGAATTGCTGTGTCAAAAGGCAGTTTTATTTTTAGGGTTTTAAGGAAATTCCATACTGTTTTTCACAATGGCTGCACCAGTTAGCATTCTCACCAACAGCGCACTAGGGTTCTCTTTTCTCCATATCTTTACCATCATTTGATGTCTGTTGATTCATTAATGATGGCTATTCTGACAGGCATGAGGTAATATCTCATTGCGGTTTTTATTTGTTTCTCTCTGATGACTAGTGATGTTGAGCATCTTTTCATATGTCTATGGGTCATCTGTATATACTCCTTGGGAAGTATGTATTCACATCCTTTGCCCACTTTTTAATCGGATTGTTTATCTCCCTGGTGTTGAATTGTATGAGTTCTTCGTACATTTTGGTGCTCAAACCCTTGTGCCCTTTATCGTTGGCAAATATGTTCTCCCATGCAGTCAGTTCCCTTTTCATTTTGATGATGGTTTATTTAGCTGTGAAGAGCCTTTTAATTTGATGTAGTCCAATTTGTTTATTATTCCTTTATTTCCCTTGCCCTAGGATATATATCAGCGAAAGTACTGCTATGTAGAGTATCTGAAATTTTCATAGTGGCACTATTTATAATAGCCAAGTGCTGGAAACAGCCTAAGTGCCCATCAGTAAATGAGTGAATCAAAGAACTGTGGTACATTTACCCAATGGAATACTATGCAGTAGAAAGAAAGAACGAACTCCTACCCTTTGTGACAGCATATATGGAACTTATTTAAGTGAAATAAGCCAGTTGGTGAAAGACAAATACCATATAATCTCACCTATGAGAGGGATCTAATGAACAAAATAAACTAATGAACAAAGTAGAACAACAGACATGGAAACATGGAATAGGCTGAAAGTGACTAAAGGGGAGGGAGAAGTGGTATAATGGTGGAAAAATGGGAAGGGACTAGACAAAGGACATATATGAATGACTCACAGACATGGATGACAGTGTGGGGATTGACTGTGGGAGTAGGGGTTTGGGATGGGTGAAGGAGGGCAAAGGCAGAAAAATTGGGACAACTGTAATAGAATAACAATAAAAATAACTGAAAAAATCTCATATCTAAAAACCATGAGGCTGTCTTCCAAAGGTAAAGCCTATTGGTCCTTCTATTTCTGGGAATTTGACTTAAAGAAGGTTGCTGGAAAAAGGTCTCCACTCTTGGGGTTGTCATTATTAAATGTCTCAAACAAAAAAAATAAAATACTTAAAACCATGTATTTGAATTATGGCATATTTACATGTAGATATTTATTATACAGGGTGGGGCAAAATTAGGTTTATAGTTGGAGTATGCAAAGCAAGGAGTTAATTATTGCATTATTATTAATTAATTATTATGTTATATTCCATACAAACAACTGTAAACCTTATGCCAAACCCTATATTTGATCCTATTTGTCCTGCTTCTTGTGTGTATTCATTAGTACATGTGTGTGCTTATATTTGCACATACATTCCTTCATGAATCTCTATATCAGATATAAAATGCATTTGCATATGGAAGAATGGTATATGGAAGGCAGCCTTTGCAAATTAATAAAGCTAGCAGAGCTGATCCTTTGCATAGCCCTCAACTCACTCTATGTACTCTGCCTCCACTCTCCAATGCCAAACAAGGTAGTGAGTAAACTAAACCCAACTATGGACCTCTATGGGGTTTTCATTGGAACATTATTATATTGTATTTTTACATTTGCCATTTACATGTAAGAAACCTGAGATGAGATGGAATTTAAACATAGGAGTGTGTGTGTGTGCATTATATTATGCATACTATACTCACAGCTCTATATTATCACACTGCTCTCTAAAACATTAGTGGTTTCTCTTTTTAGATCCTCAAATAAGTCAGGATCTAGTGTTTCTTCACCCACTTTTTACAGGGCTTCTTCTCATTTTTGTGCCCCAAACATTGCTATTCAGGGAGGACTCTTATGACCATATTATTTAAATTCTTCCTTTTTACTTCATTCAAAACTGTTATCTTAATTTATACTTATCTTCTGTTTATTGGGCCCACTTGTACACTGCTTGTATCTACTTCTCCCATGAGAAAGAAGGTAAGTTTCACGTGCTGGAGCTCCTGTTGTAGCCTCAGCACCTACCTCAGAATATTTAATGCCTCCAGCAGTTTCTTGGCTGCCCCACAAATCCCACTTCACTGCCTCATTCAGTACTGGGCACTCTATAATTCACAGGTGGTAAACACAAGACACACAGGCTGAATCTGGCCCTCCACCTTGTTTTATCTGGCCCAGCACTTTGTTTCTACCCAGGTGCAGTGCTGAGCTCCTTGCCCCTAGTTAAGGAGTAGTTACATTTATATAGTCCTAAAATTACATTCGGCCCTTTGAAGGCAACCACAAGGGTGATGTGGCCCCTGGTGAAAATGAGTTTGACACCCCTGCTATAACTGCGGCTCAGACAGTCCTGTTTCTCTGCCTGTAGCACTGCTGCTCTGTGATCTATTCCATTTGTGTATTGCTGTGCATTGAAATGCTCTGATACAAATATCTTAGCTAAGGTGTTACTGGGGAGTAGTAGTTTGTTTTATTCATTCATTCATTCCCTCTTTCATACACCCTAAAAATGTACTCAATGCCTCTTCTAAGAAAAGACTGGTGGAGGACATTAAAGACACTAATATAAATAGTGTCTATTTAGTTTTTCTTAATATGTTCATGGGCTAATGAAGGAGATTGACAATGAGCAGAAAAAGGTCTCTGATAGGAACAACCACATGTGTGGGCTCAAAGGATGACCCCCTAACCCAGTCTGTATGGGAAGGGGAGGCTTCCTGGAGGAAGGGTGATCAGGAAAATCTTGAAGGATACCTCTAGGAGTCAGTCAGGTAAAGTCGGGAGGAATTCAGAGTGGCTGCAGGGAGATAGGTCTGTATGTAGATCCGTTTGGGGGCTATAAAAGGTTTGATGTGGCACACACACTGTGTAAACACAGGGGAAAAAAAGAGGATCCTGGTCAGGCAGTACACATTGTGAGATTAACTGAGCAATTTGGAGTTCATTCTAATCTTTATGGGAAATCAAGGAGGATTTTAACAGGAGAGTGAAAAATAAGATTTGTTTTTAAAAAGATCACTCTGGTTTTCAAGAGTGGAGAACATTACTGAGGGTCTTTACAGTGCTCATTCATTCATTTAATCAACAATCTTTGGTACCTACCATATGACAGGCACTCTGCTAGGCACTGAGAATGAACAATGATAAACAACTTCTGCTTTGATGGGGAAGAAAATATAGCACTAGAAATAAATAAAAGCCCAGTTGTAATAAGGACTCTGAAGGGGAAGGACAAGGAGCTGTGGGAGCATTTGACAGGGTCCAGGAGGATGCAAAAAGGAAGCAATGCTCGTGTTGACTTCTTACAGATAATGAGGTGTATTCACTGGCTCTGCTCACTCTCTCAGTAAAAAGTCCTCTGGTTGTGAACCAAGGCAGTGTTGAAGGTGTTTGAGAGAAGGAGGCAGGCTAGACAGATCTTAGAGAGGTAAAATTAATACTACTTAAAGACATTCGGTTTGCAGACAGGGGGATCTGGGAGAGAGGGGGAGAAAAACAAACCATGCAGGAATTATCCAGGTGTCTGGCTTGGGCATTCTGTGAGGTTGATGCCATCACTGAGACCTCACACATGGAAATAAGCAACGACTAGGCTGGTCATATCTTACAGGCACTTCTCTTACAGAGTTTATCTCATTTAATTCTCACAACATCCTTATTTGTTATTTCCCATCTATTGAGTGCCTGCTATCTGTCATGTGCTATACTAAGTGTTTTGCATGTATTAATCCTAATAATAATCATGTGAGGCAGGGACTTCTAATATATCAAGACTCAGAGAAGCTAAGTAACTTGATTGGGGCTACACAGCTCATTACTTACAGAGCCTGGATTTGAACCCACATCTGCTGCTCTTCAGAGTGCATGGCTGTAACCACTCTGTCATGGTGAGCTTGCTATACAATATGTATTGCCCCCTCACATTTGCATTGCATTGCATTAGGACCATCAGTGTCTTGACTCAGAAAACATCATTTAATGTTAACTTTAAATGGCACTGGTGAGCTGTATTTGTAACTCATTATGAATATCATTTAATTAAAACCTAAATGCTCTCTGATGTTATAGGACTTGCCAATAGTGAAATGTAACTGCTGAGGGAGATGAAAACACAGCCATCTCACTGATTTCCTGGCTATGCTACCTCAGGAAGACACTGGCCAACCTAGAGTCCCTGAGATGTGATCCAGATAGGGAAGGGGCAGAGACTAACACAGGTTAAAGCCTCCCCAGCACTTTGCTTGGTGCTTTCCTCTGCTCAGCTCTTCTGTCTTCTCATCTCATGTCACAGTCAAGGAAGCTCTAGCACAGACCAGCTAAGATCTTGTTAGAATTACACAACTAATAAGTGACTGGGAAGCTTGGATTTGAAACCAGACCTGTGTGTATCCCTGACCAAACTAGAAATAATGCAGGACAGGTGAAAGATCTGGACAGGAAGATGATGAGGCTTTCAGGTAAAATGGGAATTACAGACCTCCTACCTAAGCCTCAAACAGGCAGAAAAAGTACCAAAAGTAGACGCAGATTCAAGTTCCCAAACACTAACCCTGCAGTGTGTCAGGCCCAATTCCAGGCTATGTGCTATCTGGACCAAAAACACCATCCTTGGCCTCTTGGGAGAAGACAGGTATGTGACCAGGTGCTTCTCATAAAAGCCCTGCAAGGGAATGAGAGAAGAGCACCTGATTACTTGTGCCTGAGTTTTCTGGGAACATTTGCAACACATAGTGTCTTCTAAACCAGACTTCTGTGAATAGTAGGCTCTTAACAAGTAGAGAGAGGGAGAAAGGACATTGTAGGGAACAGGAACAGCAGGAGAAAGGACACTGAAGCAGGAGATGAAGTGGAGTATTTGGGAAGAGTTGAGTGGTTGGGCATGATTTAGCAAGTGTGTTATCCTTGGAGAGATGCCAGCCATGAACCTGAAAATCTAGCCTTAAGTTGGACTCAGGGGGCCTTGAACACCAAGCTTCCTTAAGTGAGAGTTGTCTTGCTTCAGAGAAACTTGAAAGAAGAACATCAAGATTAACACAAAGATAGTCACTGTTGATTGCAGCTCCTTAAGATATTGCCGATAGGGTGATAGTTGTTGAAATTTAAGATTTACTACTATAAAAAAATCCCAATTATCTTCCAGCTCATATCATTCTTTGGACATGGGCAGCTCCAGTTACTACACTTTTAAACATAAGCCTGAGATGAGAAGTATGCCGAAGGATTTGAAAGTATCTCAGACCATTGAGGACTGTCAGCTGAGTAAAGCTGAGACAACTGCGTCAGGTTGGGAAAGGGAAGGAATGCCCTGGGAATCTCAGCCCATTTGGCATTAGCCAGGTGTGAGAGGGACAAAATGAATGATACCCCAATGTGTCCTTTTGGAAGACTATCTTGCCCTGTGTATTTATGAAGAAACAAGCAGTAACATGTTTTGGCATTTTTTTCACCAAACATTTGATTCTTGATTGCAAAAAAAATGTAACTGACCTCTTAAATGCTTAGTTAACTTCCTTAGTCAGAAAAGAGTGATGGTTGTTAGAATTATCATTATTTTTTACCATCTGCCTACCAGCCTGACTCTAGTGTTTTTCAAATAGGTAAAGAAAGACAATTGCTAGTTTTTAAATTGAAGTGCATGGATGACTGTCTTGGGAGAAATAGTATTTAAGAGGTGGAAGATTACCATGTATTTAAGTGTTTGAGCCCATCCATCTTTTAGGGCAGGAGTCTTTAATCAGGACCAATGATTACAGGGATAATTTCAAGATAAAATCATATGCATTGTAGCATTTAAAAAAATCCTGTGCCTTAAATCAATAATGGTGGCTTAGATTATTAGTACAGAGATGATTCTCAAGGTCTAATGGGCTCTTGCTAGTTCCTCTTTTGGCAGGCTTTGGGCACTGGGCTCACTTTTATAATTCATTTTGGTCTTGGAGTCTGTCCGTGTCTCCAAAGGCACATTGTTTTGTAAGCAATCATCTGAATTTATCTTTAGAAGTGAATATTAACAAGTGATTCTGTGCTGGTTGTTTTCAAGATAAGTAGGTTGACTGAAGTTGGAATGGTTCAGCAAAGTGGGTTGAGTGTGCAGCTGTGGTTTTAGTTTCCCTTTTGGGATTGCTATTGGCTGGGATATTGCTCTTGTATTTGTGTACCTTACATGTTAGTGTCTGTGGACACTTGTTGTTTAGAAAATGCTTTCTCATTCTTGCATTCATTTGTTCAATAGACATTTGTTGAGACCTGATTATGTAGAGGGTCTGTGCTAGGTGCTGGGACACATACCTGAGTGAGAGGAAGGGTGCCCTAGCTTACAGTGCAAGCATTCATTTATTCAACATTTGTTCCTGCATTCCACAAATATTTATAGGGTATCTATTATGAATGCTGCTGATCCAGGTGCTAGGGCTTTCAGTAGGAGCAAAATGGAAAGAGATTCTATTGCTGTTTTTTTTGGAAAGAGACATTGAAGGCTGATTATATAATATGTCAGATGTTGATTAGAACTATGAATATAAATAAAACTGGAGATACAGGCATTTTTATTTTTTATTATATTTTATTGATTATGCTATTACAGTAGTCCCATTTTTTTCTCCTGTTTATTCCCCTTCACCATTTACCCTCCTCCCACCAGCATCCCCCCCCACCTGGGTTCATGTCCATGGGCCATATATGTAAATTCTTTGGCTTCTCTGTTTCCTATACTATTCTTAACCTCCCCCTGTCCATTTTGTATCTACCATTTATGTTTCTAATTTGCTATACCTTTTTCCTCATTCTCCCCTCTCTTCCTCTCCATTAATAACCCTCCATGTGGTCTCCACTTCTGTGATTCTTTTTCTGTTCTAGTTGTTTGCTTAGTTTGTTTTTGTTTTTGTTTTAGGTTCAGTGGTTGATTATTGTGAGTTTATTGTCTTTTTACTGTTCGTACTTTTTATCTTCTTCTTTCTCTTAGATAAGTCTCTTTAACATTTTATATAATATGAGCTTGGTGATGATGAACTCCTTTAACTTGACCTTATCTGAGAAGCACTTTATCTGCCCTTCCATTCTAAATGATAGCTTTGCTGGATAGATTAATCTTGGATGTAGGTCCTTGCCTTTTATAACTTTGAATACTTCTGTCCAGCCCCTTCTTGCCTGCAAGGTTTCTATTGAGAAATCAGCTGGTAGTCTAATGGGAACTCTTTTGTAGGCAACTGTCTCCTTTTCTCTTGCTGCTTTTAAGATTCTCTCCTTATCTTTAATCTTGGGTAATTTAATTTTGATATGTCTTGGTGTGTTCCTCCTTGTATCCAACTCCTTTGGGACTCTCTGAGCTTCCTGGACTTGTATGTCTATTTCCTTCACCAATCTGTGGAAGTTTTCCTTCATTATTTTTTCAAATAAGTTTTCAATTTCTTGCTCTTCTTCTTCTTCTAGCATACCTATGACTCAGATGTTGGAACATTTGAACTTGTTCCAGAGGTTCCTAAGTCTCTCCTCATTTTTTTGAATTCTTGTTTCTTTATTCTGTTTTGGTTGAATGTTTATTTCTTCCTTCTGTTCCAAATAATTGATTTGAATCATGGTTTTCTTCCCTTCACTCTTGGTTCTCTGTATATTCTTCTTTACTCCACTTTGCATAACCTTCACATCTTCCTCTATTTTGCGACCATTCTCAACCATTTCTGTGAGCATCCTGATTACCAGTGTTTTGGACTGTGCATCTTATAGGTTGGATATCTCTTCATCTCTTAGTTCTATTTTTGGAGCTTTGATCTCTTCTTTCATTTGATCCATACTTTTTATGTCCAAGCACCTGTTAGGTTTTAAGGGGTGTAGCACCATAATGCTACATTGTGGTGCTGTATGTGTTGGAGGGGTCTGAAGGAGAACAATGCCACTTGCTTGCCTCTCAGCTAGCATTTAGTCGCTTCTCCCACTTCCCACAAATTGGGCCCTTCTCGTGCTGATCCCCATGTGGGTAGTTTTGTGTACATTCTAGGACCCTGTGGTTCTCTCCAACAAACTTTCTTGTGAGGCTGGGAGTTTCTCCCACTGCCATAATTCCCACAGACTTTTACAGCCAGAGGTTTTTGAGACTTTATTTTCCTCTGCTGGAATTCTGGGTTGTGTAGTCTGTCTTGCTTCCCAATTCTTCCTCCCTGTTTATCCACATGTAAGTGTGGGACACATGTAAGTGTGGGACCTACCAGTCTGCCAGTCACTGCCTTGTCTCCATCCTCTGGCTTCCTGTCTCTGCTCCTCCTACCAATCTGGATGAATGTTTTGCCATTAACTCCTTGGCTGTTGGAGTTCCATACAGTTGATTTTCTGGCAGTTGACATTGTTTTTTTGTTTGAAATTTTTTTTGTTGTCCTTCTTTTGGTTGTGTTAGGAGGCAAAGTGTATCTACCTACCCTTCCATCTTGTCCAGAAGTCTTCGATACAGACATTTCTAATCCAAAGATTACATTTCTTTTTCCTTTTGCTGAGATTATTAACCCTATTGTAAGGACATGACTATGAAGGCCAAGAATGCCTGTCACTGCCTGGTCTTGCAGGAACTGTCTGGGGCAGAACCAGCTCGGTGCTGTGCTCTCTAGTTCAGCTCTCTGCAAGGCCCACTGCCTTCCACTGCACTGTGCTCCTTTTTAGTTGGGGTTGCACCAAAACTGGGAGATATTTCTCTAAAAGTAACTCTGCTTTAAAAACTATCTCCCACCTTCAGTAATTTCCCCAGACCTTGACTTTAATGGGTTTTATTAATTTGTTTTTCCAGAAAGTATGACTTAATATTGTCACTTCTGCTTTTAATTTCAATATCTTCCCCTCTCTCCCAAGAGGGAAACCAGCAACATGAATAAAGCTTCAGAAAGCCAAAATTGATTAATTGGCAATAACATAAGAGTCATTTGATCTGCCTAAGAAGTCTGGGTTTGCCATACTCTGTGTGCTTTCTATTTTTTCTCCTTCCTTTCTTTTCTTTTCCAGCATCTCCCATATCTGTAAAGTCATAACAGCAGTGTCCCTGCCTATCTCCCAGGGTTAAGGTGATGATTACCTACAAAAGAATACCTACAAGAACCTATGCATGTCAATGTTCATAGCAGCACAATTTACAAATGCTGGAAGCAACCTAAGTGCCCATCAGTAAATGAATGGATCAAAACACTATGGTACATTTATACTATGGCATACTATGCAGGAAAAAGAAAGAAAGGAAGAAAGAAAGAAAGAAAGAAAGAAAGAAAGAAAGAAAGAAAGAAAGAAAGAAAGAAAGAAAGAAAGAAAGAGCTCCTACCCTTTGCAACAGCATGGATGGAACTGGAAAGCATTGCACTAAGTGAAATAAGCCAGGCGGTAAAAGTAAAATACCATATGATCTCACCTATATGTTGAACCGAATCAACAAAACAAATGAGCAAGCAAAACATAACCAGTGACACTGAAATTAAAAACAAACTGATAGTAACTAGAGGGGAGGTAGAAAGGGATAATGAGGGGGGAGAACAAAGTTTTCAGGAATGTGTATAAAGGACATATGGACAAAACCAAGGAGGGTGGGATCAGGGGTGGGAGGGAAGGATGGCTAGGGGTGGGTGTTGGGGGGAAAATGGACACAACTGACTTGAACAACAATAAAAAAAAGAGAATATCTATAAGAGTCCTTCATGAACACACTACTCGAGCAAATGCTCACCAGAAAGAAAATTATCCTCATGTATAGTAGGAGAAGCACACACTCTGGACTTTGGAGGTCTGGAAGGGACCCCAGCACAGTAGCAACTGAACCCAGCTGAGGTACGTACTATCCTAAGCTTGTCTGCTGATATTGCCATGGAGCTGACAAGACGGGATGGCCACCTGGCTTGGGAATGCAGGCAGCAATGCCTCCATCTTAAGCCAGAAGGTTGAATAAGATGGTGATATGCAGGCTGAGCTCTATTCCAGCCCATGCTTCCTGAACCACAGGCATTCATGAGTACCTTCATAAGACTTTCTATGTCAGCACTTGAAATAATTTCATTTACACTTGTATTTTAGCCATATCTAAGCACAAAGGGCTACAAAAATCAGAGGTTTTATTTCATACATATCTTAATATACATTAGAATAACTAGGTAATCATAAAAATATGTAATTTATGAACTCCTCTTAAGCACCCAGGGGACAATTATCAGGTGAGCACACCAGAGTTCCTCCTCCCTGCCCTTCTTTCATGGGCTTTACTGTGCAGTACATGTTCATGGAGCCTTAAAATCTTACATGTCCTTTTGTAAGTGTCATTTCATTTAATCTTTGAATATTCATAGCTGAGTGTAAGGCTGAAATTAGTGGCCTTGCTCTATGCCACACCCCACAAAATAAAAGATTCAGACAAAGTCTGAGTATTGCTCTATGACTTTGCACATAGTCATATTGCTTGTTTGGGTGGGAGCCAGTAGGAGAACCAGACTCCCAGCCTGAAGTCTCTTCCTTCTCTGCCTGGGATGTCCTTACTTACTTCAGTATCCTGGGCCACCTAAATCTCTACTGGCTCCTCCCCTCCAGACCTGGCTGAGGCCTTGGAAAGCTGTCTGGACACTTACAGTTCAGCTGCAAATACTGGAGAGGGGTTCTCTTATCTTAGAGTCGCTTCTCACTCACCCAGCTGCCAGCAGCCTAAACGGCCATCAACTTGCAGATTGCAAATCAGTGCCAAATGTGACAGCAAATCCATGAGCCTGAAACTGGAGCCCAAACAGGCACCTTGCTGCCTGGAGGACTGTAGAAAGAACTCCAGGGCTGAGGCCAGCCAAGAGCCAACGTATTCAATTCAAAAGGATGATTTGGTCCCAGGCACACTGTCCTACTTCCTATGGAGAAAGACTACAAGGAGGGAGGCATGGGCTGCCAAGCCCCAGTCTGAGTCATGGAGAGGGAGAGGGGAAAGGGAAGCCCAGTTCCAACTTTGATGGTTGCCCTCATGAGCACATCAGCTTTTCACCCAGATAATCATGCAATGATGGATACACACACTAATGCTCAAACTTTGTGGCTACTTGAGATTCATTCTCAGCGAGGAGATTCCTGTCTGCTCCCTGTTCTGCGAAACAACTCTTAGCCACCAAAACCAACTTGAAAATCCCACCTCCTTGCTGGGATTGGCAAATGCAGATTATACATATACTAAATAAAAACAAATGTTTCCATATTTCCTGGAATTGGTTAAAATACATAACAAAGTCTGTAAAGACTTCCAGGATGGGGTCTCTGCCCAGCTCCTCACACCAACCCTGTGCTCTCCTAGACAGGCTCAATGTTCTCAGCCTTCGGATCTTTGCACTGAGTGTTTCTCTTCCAGAGGTATCATTTCTCCTATCCCACCTAATTCCTATTTGCCCTTCAAGGCTCTGCTCCTTCACCTATTCATTGACTAATTCAACCAAAACATAAACAGATAGATGAAATAAAGCTCAGCAATTAGCCTAGCCATAAGAGAATAGTACCCACGACTATTCTCTGGCACCTTAGCAGGGCCAGCTAGCGAGGCCAGAAAAACTGGGCCTGAAATCACACTGTGTGCCTTCTCCCCTTCTCTGGTAGCCCTCACCTATCTGTAAGCTTGATCCCACAGCTTTTACTGGGACCCACATGTTCCTCCTTACCCAGCTGATTCCTCTTGAGCAGTTAAGACCTAGCCCTTCCAGGAAGCCCCCATATTACTGGGCTTGCTTGGGTGCTGACAGGTGAACTCCAAAATGCCTATTTATCCTTACAGTTGTAGGCTTTTTCATACATTCTTGTTTTTCTTCTTAAATGAACACCAAATTCCTCAGTGGACCCTCATCTTTTACTTGTATTTGTTTACCTCTTCTCATTCCCTGCTCTAACACCCAGTATCCAGTCCCAGGAGATCTGTAAGGCAAGACTGGCAGTGTCCTCAGGATGGTATACTTACTCTCCAGGTAGAACACTCCACTTGTTTAATGGGCATATCCTGGGTGCCCCTATTTTGTCAAAGAATGTGACAAAACATTTCAACAACACATTTTTTTTAATTTTTAAACTATATTATCATTATATCTCAATGTCAGTAATACACAAAATAACTAGAGCTTGGTGTTTCTGTTCCTCAAAGGCCTAAGTCAACATTCTGATTCCCTAAATAATCAGTTTGCTTCAGTAATTCATTCTTACAGGCTCAACTCTAACTTTAAGCAGTCATTCTATAATTTTTTATTACTAGTCATAAAAAGAAAGACAAACTATCATGGGTAAGTAGTACAAATTTTCATCAATGAAACTCGAGCACCAACTTACATCATACACCAAAATAAAGTCAAGGTGGATAAAAGACTTAAATATAAGCCGTTAAAGTCCTAGAGGAGAACATTGGCAGGAAAAATATCAGATATTTCACACAGCAACATTTTTACTGATATGTCCTCTAGAGCAAAGAATATAAAGGAAAGAACAAACAAATGGGATCTCATCAAAATAAAAAGCTTCTGTGCAGCTAAAGAAAACAGCATTAAAATAAAAAGACAACCAACTGTATGGGAAAACATATTTGCCAATGATACCTCAGACAAAGGTTTAATCTCCAAAATATACAAAGAACTCACACGACTTCACTCTAAGAAGACAACTAATCCAATTAAAAAATGGGGAAAGGACTTGAACAGACACTTCTTCAAGGAGGACATACAGAGGATCCAGAGACACATGAAGAGATGCTCAGTATCGCTTGCTATCAGAGAGATGGAAATTAAAACTACAATGAGATACCACTTTACACTGGTGAGAATGGCTATTATAAACAAAGCAATAAACAACAAATATTGGAGAGGGTGTGGGGAAAAGGGAACTCTGGTCCACTGTTGGTGGGATTGCAGACTGGTACAACCATTATGGAAAACAGTATGGAATTTTCTCAGAAAACTAAAATTGGACTTGCCTTTTGACTCAACAACAACATTTTTAAGCTATTTAAAATGACTCAATCCTACAGCATCCAGGAATATTTTATTCAGGATCTGAAAAGCAATACAATGGTAAATGTAAACAATTGCTTTCTTTTTTTTTGTTTCCCCAATTCACTTGTACTGTTTAATGGATCTAACTTGCAAATGGACCAAGGGCACCAAGGGGTTAATTTTAGTTAGGCTGAGAAAGGAATTGGCCGAGCCCAGCATGCAGTGGGTGAGAGATAAAGGAATTTTAGAATTGGGTCAGTGTGGGTGGGTGGGTGGGGAATTTCAGAGTGGTGGGTCTCCTTCCCCACCTCTAAATCCTGTATCATAACCATAGAGAATTCTGATGGCTGAGAAATTTAGAGTCTTTTTTTTTTACACAGTTCTTCCATTCTTGACGGCAATTATTGCTGGTGTCTTGGCAGAGTGGAGCCTTTCTGCTGGGGAGAGGGGTTTTGAGTTTTATGTCTCAATATGACTTTGATGATTCAGACAAATTTTTAAGCCTTGGTGGACCATCTGCCAGGCTGGAATCTTCCCTGGGTAGCAGGAAACAACTGAGGCACCCAGACCTCAAATGGGGTGTTGTGCTTTACTAATCTCCAGATCCTGGTGGGCTAGAGCTAAAAGAGTATGAGGAAGGCAGAGCTGGGGTTCAGCCTCTAAGGATATAAGTATAACAATTGGCACCCCTCAATTCAGGGATTGAGGACATGGTTTACAAGCCTATTGCTAGGTTGGACCATGGTCAGTATGAACTTCCCCGAGCTAAGAAATTATAGATGGTTGGCTAGTTTATGCTATACTTACATAGCATCTATGCTATGCTATACTATAGATGTGGGCTAGTTTATACTGGGAAAGTTTTATCCTGGGACTGTGCCTTTGAAGAATATCACAAATTATCTGTCATTAGCTGGCCTTGGAAGGATAGTTTTGGAAGAAAGACTAGAATAGAAATCATGGGTAGAAGCTGGGAGTGTGTCAAGGGTAGAATCAGTTTGGAGCCAGAACGGAAGGATTTTAGAAAATGGGAAGTTATTCCAGAGTCAGGATAAAGCAGGGCAATGTAGAAATTAACACCAGGAAGTCTGGTTATCTACTATTGCCACCATGTTTCAAATATGCCTGGAACAACGTGATGATGGGTGTGGGTCAGACAGCCCAGCTGAGAATGGGCTCAGGTACCTAATTCTACAACCAGGACCTAGCCTATACTTCACCTGCATGGTCATGTGGGGTGATATTTGTAACCTCAGAGTTCAAAAACAAGTGTCAGAGAAGAATACTAGGTTGCCAAAAGCCTGTCTCTGTCCTAACCTGTCATCCCTGCTAGGATGCCATGTTAGACTCTTGGGGCCTAAGCAGAGATGTATGGTGGAGTTATTCCCTTCCCCAGTCCCTTGGGTCCAAACTTCTCAGAAGATTTGTGTCAAGGGAATCCTCTCAACAGGCCATGCGTCAGGTACTGTGCCATGTTTGAGGTTCCAGATGTCACCATAAGAATAGTGTTACAGCCTAATGAATGAGAGAGAGACCTGTAGGTATACATGGACTTTGAACTCACATGTGTACAAAGTTCTGAAGTGATCCAGTGTAAGCATGTTTCAAAGATGAACAGAGAGGAACAACTAATGCCTGTGTAGAGTTTTTAAGGGTGAATAGGAATTCTCCAGGTGGATAGAAAAGGGAACATATGGCAAAATGAATGAGTAGCTTATGCAAAAGTATAGAGGTACTATTGCCATAAAAATGGAGAAGCACATCACCTGCTCATGGGTGTGCCAAATTGGTTCAGCTAGGGTGTTGGAGTGTCTGGTGCCACCCCCAACTGGGGGAAGAATTTTGGGGAGCTTTGATGCTGAGCAGTAGCTTCTCCCCTCTCAGGGATCACCTTCTTGCAAGGCTCCAAGGAGTCACCACAGACCCTAGTCTGGAAACCAGATCCACCTGTCCTGGGCTGGCTAATCTTTGGGAGGCTCTTGTGAGGGTGACAGGCAAATTGATCACTAATTGACAGGCCCCCAGGCCAGCTTGGAATGCCTGCTTATGGATAATTGGCAGTGCTTTCCTTTGGGGAGTACATGGGAATGTGCTGTTTTGTACAGCCAGGCATGCATGCAAACTGGGGAGAGAGGGAGCTCAGGATTGAGCACATGGAACACAGTGGAGAATGCTGAATGCCTTGAAGAACAAACGGTCACTCCTTCCTCTGTATACCAGACTTGCACCATCTGGAAATTGTCTTCTAGTGTCAACTGCTACTAAGTTGTCAGCTTTGCACAGGCTTTGGAGACTCAATTCTGTTACCAACATGTTGCGTGACCACATGACACCCAACTTTTCTTATCAAGATCTCGATCTCCTCAAGACTGGATAATTCTAGAGGTTTTTGGCATCAACAGCATGGTGAAAGGGAAGGATCTTGGACACGAAAGTCAGTGGATAGAGTGAAGTCAGCTCTGTGGCCATCTCACTGTGTATGTGGTCTTGGGGAAGCTGGTGTTCCTCTTCCAGCACAGAGCCTGGCATTGTGTAGCTTCCTCATTATAATAAATATTAATAAACTTTACTTAGGAATAACAATGTTTCTGTACATCCATTACATTATTCAACATGAGCATGTCACTAGGACAGTTTCAGGGCCATATACTGCAAGTAACAAAAGCCTTATTATTGTGCTAAATTTGCAGGTCAGTTTTGCTCTCAGGGCAAGGAGCCTCTAAGGGTTAGCCCCCAGCCCAGCCCCATGGCAAGGCATGAGAAGTCCCTGGGGTCCTAATTCAGGGGGCAGTGGGCTGGGATGAACCTACTGAGGACCAGGGGGCAAAATACTCAGGTCCTGTTTTGAGATAAGGTTGAACTGGATTCAGAGAGCTTTTGGCTGAAGCATCAGCCCACAGGATTCCCAGGTGGGGCTCTGGAGAAGCTTTTGTCTACAGGTGATTTCTGACACTCTCTGATCCAGCACTATAGGTAACTAGTGGGGCCTCTCAGGCCAGAAGCCCAAGGGTCCCCGAGGAGCTGTTGTCATGACGAGTCATGTGCCTGGCCCAGACCTGAGCTTTATTTAGAGAAGATAAGGGGAACCGTGGCTGCTCTGTTGGATGCAGACACTGATCACTATTTTCTGTGTTCTCTGTGCTGCTCCTACATTAAAAATCCTGAAGAAGAAATAGTACTAAGTAAAAGAAAAATGATATAAATAATTAGCAACAATAGAGCAATGCGGGTGCACATTGACTTAATGAGACACATTGTAGCTGTAAAAGTGATGTGCATAAAGAGTTTTCCTTAAGGTCTAATGGTATGAGTTTTATAATATCAAATAAAAACTGGTATGTGTACCTGATTGCAAATAAGCGAACTACAGGCTTAGGAAAATCAATTCTTGAAGGACATATCACTTCACTCTAGGTGATTCTTACTGGCTTTCTACTTTGATGTAGTATTTTCAAATGTTCTACAGGGTGCGGGTAGTATTTAAACATGGAAAACCACACTGTTTTAAAGCAGAATTTTCTTGCCCTCCTACTGAGACAAACAAGCTGGAGTGGTCATGTGCAAGTTTAAATTGTGCAGCAGCTTGACCGTTTTAACATGGTGGCAAAGAGATTCTGAACCATGCAAATGCATGAGGAGAGAGAAAGACAGAAATCTCACCACCACCATGAAGCCCCAAGTGGCACACAAATGCCTTTCATTCTTGGCACCTCTGTCAAGAGTACAAATAACCATGGAAACAAAAAAGCACACATGTTAACAAAATAAATTAACATGACCTAATTTGGTTTCTTACAAACACAAAGAATTTTTAAACATTATATCAAATAGATACTTATTCTGCAGAAAAGACTTTTAGGCAGGTGATATGTTTATGCCCACATTGCTGTTGTGGTTCAGGAAAATCTTCGTCTCCTCTTTGGAGCTGTCCTGGGATCCACAGGCTTGTGGATGTGGTCAGTGTTGCCAGGTCTTCGCCTTTTCAGATGGATTGTGATTTCCCAAAAGCTGTTTGAAAACTCTGTCCATCCTTAAAATGGGCAATTACTTGGGAAACATTTTTTGGCTAAAAGTGAAATGTGAGTGGAAAGACCAGAGACTGAAACAAACTAACCAACCTATGAAGATGCTACAAATTAGTCTGGCACCAGGATCTTCTGAGTGGCTGTAGCTTTGGAATAATTGCATATTCTCCTCAGGGGACTATTTGGGGGGTCAACAGGCATTATTGTGTGTTATTTTGAATATGTTTGAAGAAAAAAATTAAATCTTGAAAAACTGATGGTGAGTCCACCTCCATGTAAGTTTGGACCAGAAAATAGGGAAAACAAAGCACAGTGTGTGCCTGCCTTCAAGGAGCTCACCAAATCTATTATTTTGCCACTTTGTTTGCATGTATTATTTTTGGCCCACCTATTTTAATATTGGTATCCAGAAGAGTCACAGGAAATGGCCCATACCCAGCACATCAACATTTTTATAATGAGTGGGGAAGGGGCCCAAGGGCAAAAGGTCAACTTTTGGACAAGAGGAAGATGAATCTTTTCTCCCTGTCCCTCTGCTGTCTGAATCACCTGAAGCAGACAGACCTGGACTTTGTTACAGGTAAATAATTACAGTTCTATCTGCCATAAATATCTTGCTGAAGGGGCCATTGCAAAAATTGAGATTGTATCTCCAAGCAACTGTCAAATGGCTAGAATAAATTCAGAGGACTTGAAATACTGATGTACATTTTCTATCATAGATATCTCTCAGTCTAGACTTTCAGACTGCATTTTGACAGAACACCTAGGATGGCTGAGAAATTAAGGAGTCAGGAACAAAAAAATTACATAGTGTTGGTGTTCTGTGGTTTGTGTCTTCTTTATCTGTGGTCTTGGCAAACAGGAAGTCCTTGTGACTTGGGGGGCTTGAGCAGAAATGTTAAAGGCACAGATCCCTGGGAATTAAAAAAGTCAAGGAGGTAATAAATCTCAGACCAAAATGGAAAGCCTGAAGAGGTCAGTGAGCTACAGCCAACCTAATATCTGTACTTCTCAGGGCCGCAATAAATCTGACATTGCTCCTTCTTGGCTCAGCTGGCTTCTGTGCAGCCGGCAGATCAAAGCCTCCCGCAGTATCCTCGGCAATCACCTGTTTCTCATTGGGTATAGTGGATGAGGCAGGCAGGATGGGGCTGAGGGGGAGGATGAGCCTGTCCCCACCTTCTCGGCACCATCTGGGGGCCATATTTAAACACCCTGCAGCCTGGGCTCCAGGGAGGGGATCCTGGGGGAATGAAAAGGCACTACCCCAAATTGGAAGAAGTGAAGGATGAGCTGCAGGAAAGAGTGGCAGTGAAGCTGATGATTTCCTGTCTGGGGTGCTGTCTTATTCAGCTTGGAAAAGAAGAAAGGGAGGAGGACCATTCCTCAGCTTTGTGGATTTTATCAGAAGAGGTCCCCCAAGTGTCAATTCCAATTCAGTTGTACCTCTATCTCACATATTTTCCCCAAATTATTTATTTTTTAAAAAATACTTATTTATTATCCAATGCCTATTTGTTGTCCAATTATGTATGCCCCAAACTATGCCAGACATCTTACACATGAACTGACTAGCAGCATCACTAACTGACCTAGCAGCACTGAAGAGGAGTTATTAGTAATCTCTTTCTCTGGATAAGGAAACAGGGGCTCGGGACTGTTAAAACATTTTGGTGTAGGTTGTGCAACTGGTGGGCAGCAAAGTCAGGATTTGAATCCAAACCTCCGAGGCTAAAATTCCATGCACTTCTTATTCTTCCACAATAAATCTGGTGTAATCAGGGCACAACTAAATCCTGCAAAGGATGTAAAAATAAACTAGAAGAGGATCCTAGCTTTAAAAATGGTCTAAAAGTTGAGATCTGACATATCTATAAATAATAGTGATATGAAATAGAGTGTGATTAATGCTTTGAGAGAGGTACCCATAGAGTATGAAGGAATTGGAAGGAGGCAGGGATTGCTTCTGGGTAGTGTGGGCATTCGTACTGGAACTGGGGACACCAGTCAGATTTGAGCCTTGGGCTCTAAAGGGAACGAAATTGCAACAGAGAAAATGGCTGTTCAGAGGTTCTGGCCAACAAAGTGGGGAGGGCATTTGGGAGACTCCAGGTAGCTGAGTTTGGAAGAAACTACCCTATAAGGAATATTGGGATATGAATTTGAAAAGTCCTGTAGTTTCAATGTGTGCATGTCCTCAAATACCTGATAAAGAGTTTAGACTTTTTCCCCCTGTAAAATGAGAGTTATTGGAGATTTTTGAGCATAACTTAGGAAACTTTTTTTTCCTGAGGCAGTGTGGAGGATAAATTGCAAGAGCGAGGAGGTGGAGAAACAAGACAGAAGGCTATTGTAATAATCAGGCTTCTGAGGATCCTGACCTTGAAGACTGAGTTCTATACATTTTTTGGCTTTGTTGTTAGGGGAAGATCAGTTTCTTAATGTCCATCAATGGAACTGTGTGAAGTCCAAAGCTTCCTGTGTTAGTTATTTTGAATCACTGTCTAGCGCCTAGCAAGTGTCCAAGTGACAACTAGGATATGTATGGAAAATGAGACATCTCTCTTGGTTTTCACCAGCAGCTCTTCCGAGAATCCTTTCATTTCCAGAACAATACATCTACAGGCTCACCCTTCTCAAGAGCACAGAATTTCTCTTCCAAAAGCAGTTGATGCTTTGGAGAGAAAAACATAGAATATACAGAAAGCAGATTCGGTTGGGAATCTGAATCTCAGATCCCAGGCTCTGTGCTGGCCCTAAACTTTTATTTGATTTTGGACAAGCCACCTTACCTCTTTGGATTCATTTTCACCAACCTCCGAACACAGAGAACAGAATTGTTGGTTCAGCAAAGGCTGGGAAGAATTATACACTACCAATTACATAGTATATTCATTTTCAGACTGGGTCCTAAAAGCTCCATACTTCTTTCGAGATGCTTCAGAGACTTCCCACAAATGAGCACATTCTGAAAAGATGTCTTTTATCAATTGTATCAATACATATTGGGCTTTTACTGCAAACATATAATGAGTGAATTAATGACTAAACCACTGGTGATATACAGAGAGATTCAACTAGAAATCAGGAAATACTGAGAGAGAGGAAAATGGCGGTGGAGTAGGATGGAGGGACTCCAGTTCTCATACCCCTGGGAGAAAATCCTGGCAGATTTAATGAAGAACAGCACAATCAATTCCCCAACCAACAATTCCCCAGCATTTATGAAAATAAGAGACCAGAGATAGTGACAAACCAGACAGCTACAGGTCGTTAGGGTCTCAGGGACACGAGTAAGGACAGAGGTGGCCAGGCCGGCAGCAGCCATTGGCCGGCACGTAAAGACCTCAGAGCCGTGGCTGCCACAGCGGTTGGAGCCCAGAGGCTTCCTTCCATCTGCGCCCAGTGACAGGGGCGTCTGCCACAGAGAACTCATCTGGAGCCGGGCAACCCTGAGTAAAGTCAAGGGTGGCAGCGGTGGCGGCTGGACAGCAGCCATTGGCCAGCAGGTAAAGGCAGGTAAAGACCTCGGAGCTGAGGCTGCCACAGCGGTCGGAGCCCAGAGGCTTCCTTCCGCCTGGGCCCAGCGACAGGGGTGTCTGCCACAGAGGACTCATCGGGAGCCTGGCACCTGTGAGTAAAGACAAAAGCGGCAGCAGCAGGGCCGGCTGCCCTCGGGAGCCAGGCACCCCAGAGTAAAGTAAAAAGCAGCAGTGGCAGGACCAGCAGCCATTGGCCGGCACGTAAAGACCTTGGAGCTGCTGCTGCCACAGCTTCCAGGGCCCAGAGGCTTCTGTCTATGGCCAGTGTCAGGGCATCTGTCACAGAGGACTCATCGGGAGCCCAGCAACTGTGAGTAAAGACAAAAGCGACAGTGGCAGGGTCAGCTGCCCTCAGCCAGCCTGTAACGCCTCGGAGCCGCTGGTGCTGCCAAGTTAGGGATGTAGAGGCTTCTGTCTGCGGCCAGTGCCATGGAGGACTCATAGGGAGCCCAGCACACAGTGGAGCATTGGGCCAGCTGCGGGGTCCTTGGAAGAGCTGGCTCCCTCCCTCACCATCTAGGCAGGGCTGGTGGCAGAGACCTGTCTGTCTGCCTAGGTGTGCAGGGAGGGTGGCAAGGACAGGGGCCCATATTCAGTTGCGATCTCTGTGGTTGCCAGCCCACTAGCCTGCCAGCCCAGGAAATTTGAGAAGAGCATTGTCTGGTTAGAGTCAGGTTGGGGATTGGGATGGGCTGAGAGGTACGCTTTCTGGAGAAGTTTTTACTGGAAAGTGGACTGAGGTGTTCTCCTGTGAAGGCAGCTTGACTTCTTTCTCACCCAGCCACAGAACTGGGAAGGACCAGTACCAGATCCCGTGGGACCCAGGCAGCCTGTCGGGTAGGTGGGCACCTGCACCCCAGTCTGGTAGCCTGGCTGGCCGGCAGGTGTGAGCTTGGGCCTACAACCCAGCCCACAGAGGGGTCCTGCCAAAACCAGAAAAACCGGATTGGACAGTTTAAAACCAATAAGGAAGGAGGGTTTTTTTTTTTTTTAACTTTTTTAAAACTTTTTTTTTTACTTTTTTAAAACCTTTTTTTCAGTAATCGTATATTTTTTAAATTTTATTATTGCTGTATCTTTCAGTACTCTGTTCCTCTCCTTTCTTTTTTTCCTGTTTTAGTCCTTCTTCCTTTCACCCCAAACTTATTGCTTTTTCCTCACTTCTCTTGCCCTTTCTTTTTGTGTTTGTTTGTTTGTTTGTTGCTTTCTATACCACTGTAAATACTTCACAACACATCTGTTCGGTCTTAGCCCAATTTACAGGTTCCTGAATTCTATTACTGTAGTGATTAACTCTACTTTGTCACACCCTACGTCTATTTACTAGTCTTTACTCTCACCTTACCTCAAATTCTGACCACCCGCAACCTCACTGCTTTCTAGATACAACTCACAAGCCTTCCCTCCCCAACAAGAGAATTATCTTTGGTCTATCTTAAAAGTGGCAAATTGGGTTGAAGATTACACTTAACACTATATATAGCCTAAAGATCTTCTATCTCTTCTCTACTGGCTGTGACTGTAAATATCATAAAGTACTCTCCTGCTGTCATACACCATTTTACCTCCCCCTCCAACTGATCATACACACACAAACAAAGGAGTAGGTGGAAGCGGAGAAGATCAAGATAACTGCAGGAGACTGCACCACTGAATTTCACAGGTATTCTACCACAGAAGTTCACACCATAAACCCAGAGAATCAGAACAGATCAATTTAAGAAGCTGAGGCTAACAAGAAGAGTCCCATAAGCAACGGGAAGACAAAGAAACAATGCCCAAATGAAAGAAAAGGTGGAAGTCTCAGAAATAATGTCAGATGAAAGAGAGGCAAGTCAGCTATCAGATATTGAATTCAAAGCACTAGTTATCAGGAAATTCAAAGAGCTCACAATGAGCTACCAGAAAGTAGAGGGGAGCTACAATGAGCTCTCCACAAATTATATCAACATAGAAAAGGAAATAGAAACTATCAGCAAAAGCCAAGAGGAAATGAAGAATACAATTTTGGAACTGAAGAACACAGTAGAAGGAATGAAAAGCAGGATCAATGAGGCAGAAGATTGGATCAGTGAGTTGGAGGACACAGTAGGAAGAATCTACCAGAAAGAGCAACAAAGGGAAAAGAGGCTCAAAAAGAACGAAGAGTGACTAAGAGAAAAGGAAGATAATATGAAACATAATAATATCTAAATAATAGGAATACCAGAAGGAGAAGAAGAAGAACAAGGGATAGAAAGCCTATTTGAAAGAGTAATGGTGAAAATTTTTCCTAATTTGATGGGAGAAAAAGTCACACAAATCCAGGAATCATAGAGAGTCCATTCAAGAGGAACCCAAAGAGGCCCACTACAAGACACATCATCATTAAAATGGCAAAATTTCAAGACAAAGAGAGAATCTTAAAGGCAGCAATGGAGAAAAAGGAAGTAACATACAAGGAAGCCCCCAAAAGGTTAGCTACTGACTTCTCAATGGAAATACTCCAAGCAAGAAGAGAATGGCAAGGAATATTTCAAGTAATGAGAACCAGAGGCCTACAACCAAAGCTACTTTACCCAGCAAGCCTCTCAATCAAGATAGAAGGCCAAATAAAGAGCTTCGAAGACAAAAAAAAGTCTAAAAGAATATGCCTCCACCAAACCAGCTCTACAAGAAATACTAAAAGGGCTGCTTTAAGGAAAGGAAGGAAAAGAGAGAGCCGGAGAGGAACTCTGGTACAAAAATGGCAATGAATAAGTCCCTATCAATAATAACCTTAAATGTAAATGGATTAAATGCTCCAATCAAAAGACATAGAATAGCTGAATGGATAAAAAAGCATGACCCATACATATGCTGCCTACAGGAGACCCACCTCAGGACAAAAGACGATTACAGAAAACAAGTGAAAGGATGGAAACAAATTTTCCAAGCAACTGGTCAAGAAAAAAAGCAGGGGTAGCAATTCTAATGTCAGAGAAAATAGAGTTCAAAAAAAGGGCCATAAAGAGAGACCCAGAAGGTCACTTCATACTACTCAAGGGAAGAATCCACCAAGAACACATTAACATCGTAAATATATATGCACCCAACATAGGGGCACCCAAATATATAAGAAAAATCCTAGAAGACTTCAAGAAAGATATTGATAGCAACACAATTATAGTAGGGGATTTTAACACCCCACTGTCAAAAATGGACAAATCTTCTAAACAAAATATCAACAAAGATATAGGTGCACTAAACAACACTCTAGATGAAATGGACTTGACTGATATATATAGAGCCCTTTATCCCAAAGAGGCTATATACACATTCTTTTCAAATGCACATGGCACATTTTCAAAGATAGACCACATGATAGGACACAAAACGAGCTAACAAATTCAAGAAAATTGAAATCATACCAAGCATTTTCTCTGACCACAAGGGACTGAAATTAGAAACCAACCCCAAAGGAAAAAACCCAAAACACCCAAAATCATGGAGACTGAATGGGATGCTATTAAACAACAAATGGGTCAAGATAGAAATTAGGGAAGAAATCAAAAAGTTTCTGGAAACAAATGAAAATGAACTCACAACAACCCAAAACTTATGGGACACAGTGAAGGCAGTCCTGAGAGGAAAGTTCATAGCAATACAGGCTTACGTAAAGAAAATGGAAACATTTCAAACAAACAACCTAACCCGATGCCTGCAAGAACTCGAAGAACAACAACAAAGACAGCCCAGAGCAAGTAGAAGGAAGGAAATAACCAAGATCAGAGCAGAATTAAATGACATAGAGACTAAAAGCACAATTCTAAGGATCAATGAATCCAGGAGTTGGTTTTTTGAAAAGATAAACAAAATAGACAAACCTTTAAGTAGGCTCATTAAGAAAAGAAGAGAGAGGACCCAAATAAACACAATCAGAAATGAAAGAGGAGAGATTACAACTGATACCACAGAAATAGAAGGGATTGTAAGAAATTACTATGAAGAACTGTATGCCAAGAAATTTGAAAACCTAGGTGAAATGGACAAATTTCTAGAAAAATATAATCTTCCAAAACTCAATGAAGAAGAAGTAGAAAGCCTGAACAGACCAATAACAGCAAATGAAATTGAAGCAGTAATCAAAAAACTCCCATCACACAAAAGCCCCGGACCAGATGGTTTCACAGGAGAATTCTACAAAGCTTTTAAGGAAGAGCTAACCCCTATTCTTCACAGACTATTCCAAAAAATCCAAAATGATGGGAAACTCCCAAACTCTTTTTATGAAGCCAGCATCATCCTAATTCCAAAACCAGATAGAGACACAACAAAGAAAGAAAACTTTAGGCCAATATCGCTGATGAACATAGATGCTAAAATCCTCAACAAAATATTGGCAAATCGCATCCAACAATACATCAAAAAGATCATACACCACGACCAAGTGGGATTCATCCCAGGGATGCAAGGATGGTTCAATATCCGCAAATCAGTAAATGTAATACACCACATAAACAAAAGCAAGGACAAAAACCACATGGTCATATCAATAGATGCGGAAAAAGCTTTTGATAAGGTACAACACCCATTTATGATAAAGGTACTCAGCAAAGTGGGAATAGAGGGAGCATTCCTCAATATAATAAAGGCCATATATGAAAGACCTACAGCCAACATCATACTCAATGGGCAAAAACTAAAAGCTTTTCCACTAAGATCAGGAACAAGACAAGGTTGTCCACTTTCACCACTTCTATTTAATATAGTATTGGAAGTTCTAGCCACAGCAATCAGACAAGAAAAGGAAATAAAAGGCATCCAAATCGGAAAGGAGGAAACAAAACTGTCATTGTTTGCAGATGACATGATAGTGTACATGGAAAATCCTATAGACTCTACCAAAAAACTGCTCGAACTAATAAATGAATTTGGCAAAACAGCGGGATACAAAGTCAATATCCAGAAATCAAAGGCATTTCTGTATACTAACAATGAATCAGCAGAAGCAGAAATCAAGAAAAAAATCCCATTCGATATAGCAAAAAGAAAAATAAAATATCTGGGAATAAATCTAACCAAGGAGGTTAAAGACCTGTATGCAGAAAATTACACAACACTGAAGACAGAAATCAAGGAAGACACAAACAAATGGAGACGTATACCGTGTTCATGGATTGGAAGAATTAACATCATCAAAATGTCCATACTACCCAAAGCAATTTACAGATTCAATGCAATACCTATTAAAGTACCAATGGCATATTTCACAGACATAGAACAAACACTTCAAAAATTTATATGGAACCATAAAAGACCCCGAATAGCAGCTGCAATGTTAAGAAAGAAGAACAAAGTAGGAGGGATCACAATACCTGATATCAAACTGTATTACAAGGCCACTGTAATCAAAACAGCCTGGTACTGGCATAAAAACAGGCACATAGACCAATGGAACAGAATAGAGAACCCAGAAATAAACCCAAATCTCTACAGTCAATTAATATTCGACAAAGGGGGCAGTATCATAAAATGGGGTAAAGATAGCCTCTTCAACAAATGGTGTTGGGAGAACTGGACAGCTACATGCAAAAAAATGAAACTCGAGCACCAACTTACATCATACACCAAAATAAATTCAAGGTGGATAAAAGACTTAAATATAAGCCATGACACCATTAAAGTCCTAGAGGAGAACATTGGCAGGAAAATCTCAGATATTTCACGCAGCAACATTTTTACTGATATGTCCCCTAGAGCAAGGACTATAAAGGAAAGAATAAACAAATGGGATCTCATCAAAATAAAAAGCTTCTGCGCAGCTAAAGAAAACAGCATTAAAATAAAAAGACAACCAACTGTATGGGAAAACATATTTGCCAATGATACCTCAGACAAAGGTTTAATCTCCAAAATATACAAAGAACTCACACGACTTCACTCTAAGAAGACAACTAACCCAATTAAAAAATGGGGAAAGGACTTGAACAGACACTTCTGCAAGGAGGACATACAGAGGATCCAGAGACACATGAAAAGATGCTCAATATCACTAGCTATCAGAGAGATGCAAATTAAAACTACAATGAGATACCACTTTACACCGGTGAGAATGGCTATCATAAACAAAGCAATAAACAACAAATGTTGGAGAGGGTGTGGGGAAAAGGGGACTCTGGTCCACTGTTGGTGGGATTGCAGACTGGTACAACCATTATGGAAAACAGTATGGAATTTTCTCAGAAAACTAAAATTGGACTTGCCTTTTGACCCAGCAATTCCACTGCTGGGATTGTATCCTAAGAACCCTAAAACACCAATCCCAAAGAACCTATGCACCCCAATGTTCATAGCAGCACAATTTACAATAGCCAAGAGTTGGAAGCAACCTAGGTGCCCGTCAGTAAATGAATGGATCAAAAAACTATGGTACATATACACAATGGAATTTTATGCTGCAGAAAGAAAGAAGGAGCTCCTACCTTTTGCAACAACATGGATGGAACTGGAAAGCATTATGCTGAGTGAAATAAGCCAGGTGTTGAAGGACAAATACCATATGATCTCACCTCTAACAGGAAGCTAAACAACAAAGCAAACAAGCAAGCAAAATATAACCAAAGACACTGAAATAGAGAACAGGCTGACAGTGACCAGAGGGGAGAGGGGAGGGAATTTCAGGGGAAATAAGGGAGGGATTTAGAGGAACCTATATAAAGGATACATGGACAACAACTGAGAAGGGTGGAAATGGGAGGGAGGGGGGAGCATGGAGGTGGGATGGAATGGGAGTAATAGACAGAAAACTGTACTTGAAAAATAATTAAATAAAAAAAATGAAAAAAAAAGAACTAGAGCTTGATTCCCCAAACTGCTCTTCTCAAATTTATACTGTGTGTTAGAAAGCTTTCCAGGTAAACTATGCATTTCCATGCTTTCTTCAGTAGAGGCTATGCATCATAATATATTTTTGTCATAATGACTTAGAGTCATTACTGGATCATCAATCACTGTGTAAAATTGAACCACTTGAACAATATTCTTTCTTTAAAATAACATTTTTACTGTTATTCTATTAGAGTTGTCCCAAGTTTTCACCCTTTGAGCTCCTCCAGCCATCCTACCCCCCACTCCTGTAGTTAATCCCCACACTGTTGTCCATGTCCATAAGTCATTGGTACATGTTCTTTATCTAGTCCCTTTCCCTTCTTTCCACCATTATTCCCCCTCCCCTCTACTCACTTTCAATCTGTTACATGTTTCCATGCCTGTTGTTCTATTTTGTTCATTAGTTTAATTTGTTCAGTAGATTCCTTTTTATAGGTGAGATCATATGGTATTTGTCTTTCACTGACTGGTGAAAGATTTCTTTTTTTAAGATTTAATTTATTTAATTTTAGAGAGAGAAAGGGAGGGAGAAAGGGAGGGAGAAAAACATTAATGTGTTGTTGCCTCTCACACACCCACTACTGGGGACCTAGCCTGCAACCAAGGCACGTGCCCTAGAGTGGGAATTGAACTGGTGACCCTCTGACTCACAGGCCAGCACTCAATCCAGTGAGCTACACCAGCCAGGGCCCAACTGGCTTATTTCACTTAGGGTAATATTCTCCAGTTCCATCCATGCTGTTGGAAACATTAGGACTTCCTTCTGAATTCTTTCTGCTGTGTAGTAATCCATTGTGTACATGTACCACAGTTTTTTGATCTACTCATTTACGGATGGGTACTTGGGCTGTTCCTAGCACTTGATTATTGTAAACAGCACCACTACGAACATAGGGGTGCGTCAGTTCTTTAGAACTGATGATTCAAGATTCTTGGGGTTTATTCTCAGCAGCAGAATCACTGAGTCAAGAGGCAGTTTCACTTTTAGTTTTTTAAGGAAATTTCCTGCTGTTTTCCATAGTAGCTATACCAGTCTGCAATCCCACCAAAAGTGCATTAGGGTTCCCTTTTCTTTGCATCCTCACCAGGACTTGTTGTTTTGAACAATCTTCTTAATGTTGCATCCCTTGGCCCCAAATATTTTTTTCACCTCCTGCTTTTCTTAAGTTAGTTTTTCCCTCTGACCTCAGATTTGACATATCGGCTCTATTTGGTGTTTCCCTCACTCTGCTTCTTTGCTATTTTGTTTATTCTTTAACTTGGGAGCCAGTTCCTTAACTGTCTTTGATTCCTCTGGATTTCACATAGAGGGAGATGGGTAGAACTGGATTGCATAAAAATATTTGCCCCTATGGTCAACACTCCCTGTATTCAAGTGCTTTTGAATCATGTTCCAGCTCCTTAGTGACACTTACTTTTTTCATTTCTGGTAGCTTGGTGTCAGGCTGTCACTTTATGGTGCTTCATATGGACTTGTTTCTAGCTGTCCTTTTTCTGCTACAGGGTTTTCTGCTGTAGGCTATAACATCAAAATTCTAAGCATGTTAAAATTCTGCATAAACTAAAAATTGATAAGCTGTAAGTGAGGGTTTAGGTGGCCTTCCTACAAATAAAGAGCATGCTTTCTGGTCTTGGTCCATGCTTGTCTTGATGGTACCAAGGCCTGACTCCCTGTATCTCAGTCTGTGTCACTTATTTGATACAGGACCTTGCTTTCTAAGCATTAGTTAAAGCATTGTCACAATGTATTTTATTTCTATGTTTATAATCTTTGTGTAAATGGAGAAATATAGCCTCATCACTGAAAGAGACACAGATCATCTATTCAAAACCAAGCATATGACGGAAGAAGAAGGAGAGGCTCAAAGTGAAGATAAATGGCTTACTGAAGATCTCACCACTCTTTAGGGTAGCTCCTGGAGTCTCTTTAGTATCTCCTGATTTTTTTGTGTTAGAATACCTGTTTATTTTTTTTATAATGATAGTGTCATGAGATGCATGGTTGACAGGTTTTTTTTTGTTTTTTTCCATTTTTTTATTTAATTATTTTTCAAGTACAGTTTTCTGTCTATTACTCCCATTCCATCCCACCTCCATGCTCCCCCCTCCCTCCCATTTCCACCCTTCTCAGTTGTTGTCCATGTATCCTTTATGTGTGTTCCTTTAAATCCCTCCTCTATTTCCCCTGAAATTCCCTCCCCTCTCCCCTCTGGTCACTGTCAGCCTGTTCTCTATTTCAGTGTCTTTGGTTATATTTTGCTTGCTTGTTTGTTTTGTTGTTTAGCTTCCTGTTAAAGGTGAGATCATGTGGTATTTGTCCTTCAACACCTGGTTTATTTCACTCAGCATAATGCTTTCCACTTCCATCCATGATGTTGCAAAAGGTAGGAGCTCCTTCTTTCTTTCTGCAGCATAAAATTCCATTGTGTATATGTACCATAGTTTTTTGATCCATTCATTTACTGATGGGCACCTAGGTTGCTTCCAACTCTTGGCTATCATAAATTGTGCTGCTATGAACATTGGGGTGCATAGGTTCTTTGGGATTGGTGTTTTAGGGTTCTTAGGATACAATCCTAGCAGTGGAATTGCTGGGTCAAAAGGCAAGTCCAATTTTAGTTTCCTGAGAAAATTCCATACTGTTTTCCACAATGGTTGTACCAGTCTGCAATCCCACCAACAGTGGACCAGAGTTCCCTTTTCCCCACACCCTCTCCAACATTTGTTGTTTATTGCTTTGTTTATGATAGCCATTCTCACCGGTGTAAAGTGGTATCTCATTGTGGTTTTAATTTCCATCTCTCTGATAGCAAGCGATACTGAGCATCTCTTCATGTGTCTCTGAATCCTCTGTATGTCCTCCTTGCAGAAATGTCTGTTCAAGTCCTTTCCCCATTTTTTAAGTGGGTTAGTTGTCTTCTTAGAGTGAAGTCGTGTGAGTTCTTTGTATATTTTGGAGATTAAACCTTTGTCTGAGGTATCATTGGCAAATATGTTTTCCCATACAGTTGGTTGTCTTTTTATTTTAATGCTGTTTTCTTTAGCTGCGCAGAAGCTTTTTATTTTGATGAGATCCCATTTGTTTATTCTTTCCTTTATAGTCCTTGCTCTAGGGGACATATCAGTAAAAATGTTGCTGCGTGAAATATCTGAGATTTTCCTGCCAATGTTCTCCTCTAGGACTTTAATGGTGTCATGGCTTATATTTAAGTCTTTTATCCACCTTGAATTTATTTTGGTGTATGATGTAAGTTGGTGCTCGAGTTTCATTTTTTTGCATGTAGCTGTCCAGTTCTCCCAACACCATTTGTTGAAGAGGCTATCTTTGCCCCATTTTATGATACTGCCCCCTTTGTCGAATATTAATTGACTGTAGAGATTTGGGTTTATTTCTGGGCTCTCTATTCTGTTCCATTGGTCTATGTGCCTGTTTTGATGTCAGTACCAGGCTCTTTTGATTGCAGTGGCCTTGTAATACAGTTTGATATCAGGTATTGTGATCCCTCCTACTTTGTTCTTCTTTCTTAACATTGCAGCTGCTATCTGGGGTCTTTCATGGTTCCATATAAATTTTTGAAGTGTTTGTTCTATGTCTGTGAAATATGCCATTGGTACTTTAATAGGTATTGCATTGAATCTGTAAATTCCTTTGGGTAGTATGGACATATTGATTATGTTAATTCTTACAATCCATGAACATGGTATGTGTTTCCATTTGTTTGTGTCTTCCTTGATTTCTTTCTTCATTGTTGTGTAGTTTTCTGCATACAGGTCTTTTAACTCCTTGGTTAGATTTATTCCCAGATATTTTATTTTTGCTTTTGCTATATTGAATGGGATTTTTTCTTCATTTCTGCTTCTGCTGTTTCATTGTTGAATGAAAATGCCTTTGATTTCTGGATATTGACTTTGTATCCCGCTGTTTTGCCAAACTCATTTACTAGTTCAAGCAGTTTTTTGGTAGAGTCTATAGGATTTTCCATGTACACTATCATGTCACCTGCAAACAATGCCAGTTTTGTTTCCTCCTTTCCAATTTGAATGCCTTTTATTTCCTTTTCTTGCCTAATCGCTGAGGCTAAAACTTCCAATACTATATTAAATAGAAGTGGTGAAAGTGGACAACCTTGTCTTGTTCCTAATCTTATTGGAAAGGGTTAAGTCTCAATTATCTGGAAATCTCCTTCTCTTGAGTCTCTCCAAGTGTCAAAGCCTCTCATGGCCGCTTTCCTTCCTCTAGGGCAATGATGTCAAACTCATTTTTACCTGGGGACATATCAGCATTGAGGTTTCCCTTCAAAGGGCTGAATTTAATTTTAGGACTGTATAAATGTAACTTCTCCTTAAAGGGGCAAGGAGCTCTGCAGTGCTACTGGGTAGAAACAAGGTGCTGGGCCAGATAAAACAAGGTGGAGGGCCACATTTGTCCCATGGGCCTTGTGTTTACCACTTGTGCTCTAGGGTAACCAGCCCCAAAGGTTTCTGGAGGTAAAGTGTTCCCAGTGATCCCCAATGGACATGACACCCAGAATGGGCAAACATCTGTGAGAGGATTTGGTGCTGTCAAGTGCTCTGAATTTGGACTGCCTTTGGAAGTTACACAGAAAGAATGTGTCGCTGAAAACCCCATCTCCTGTGTGCCAGAGAGTAGCTACTTGCTACCCTCCCCACCATCTCACCACCTTAATGAGTAATTTGCAGGAAAGACTGGATTTGGTGATAAGGGTACTGGTGGTTTGGGAGGGTGGGTGGGAGCCTGCACCTGGGAGCCTTTGTGAAAGGCCAAGGAAGGTTCAGGTTGTCTTCCTGTTGCCTATGGTTACACTTTCCTGAGCCCAACACCCATAAAATCAGAAAGGTGTCCAGACTTTGTCAAAGAGGGAGCCCAGAGACCACCTCACAGATATAGCACTGGGTCTACATGCAATGCAATGTGTGCAATGGAAAGACTATTAAGGGGAACAGTTTGGCAGACGTTGCCACGTTAGCACCCAGGGTGCATGTGAACATCAAATGTGAACAAGCTCTAAATCTGAGGTCTGCCTGGGGGTAGCACACCTCCTGTGGGAGATTCATGCTGTGTTCCTCCAGACTCTTGGGAGGGCAGGATGCCTTCCCCAAGGCAAAGGCAAAGGAAACTAAACAAAAATGTGCTGAGTCCTGTGCTAAGTCCTTAACTTGCATTGATTCTGATTCTTTATGATGGTGAGCCAAGGAAGGCATTGCTAGATTCATTTCATAGACAGGGAAACTGAGCCTCAGGATGGTTAAGCAGCTCTCAATAAGTAACAGGTGAGGGTTTCAAATCAGATGTGCCCAATGCTGCTTCAAACGTTTCCTGGAGGATGGAGGGTGAATGTTGCTGGAGGACTTCTTTCCAACATGTTTGAGAACCAAACCCATTCTGGACTGGCAGCCATGGTGTCACCTGAGAACTTGTTAGACATACAAATTCTTGGAACCCATCCCAGACCTACTGAATCAGAAATTCTGGGGGTAAGTCCAGCACCAGCACCAAGTCATCACTCTGGAGCTTATGAGAAATGCAGAATCTCAGGCTCCTCCTGGATCCCAAAATCTGAGTCTGCATTTCAGCAGGATTCCCAGAGATTTGAGGGCATGTGAGAGAAGTACCTGACTGTGTTGGTTGAAAGTATTGCTGAATCCATACTCTGGTCCATGAGCTGAGTGTTAACTAGGTTCCCCTAAAGTCCCAGGACTGACTGGCACAACTCCAAATGGAGCACAAATGTAGGTGTGGGTGAGCGGGGTTGGGCTAAACTGAGTGGCCAGGCTAGGCCCAGTGCTTTGATGCGCTGCCCACTGGAGACTAGAGCCCCTGTAGGCCTTTGGAATAAATAGCACTCTCTGAACGACAGGAATGTAAAGGCTTTTCTCCTTTACCAAACTGATGACTACGTATAAGCTGCTGGGCTTTCTGCACTGAGAATTCTCTATGTCTGGGCTCAGAGGTAATGAGTACTGAGATCAATGAACAATGTCTGTCATGGATGAGGGAAGGGGCAGTGGTGCTACAGATGATATACTGATGTCTGATGGAAGAGGAGAAGGGAGTGTTGAGTTTAAGTAGATCAGGACAATTAGGAAGTTTGGGCCCTGGCTGGTGGCTCAGTGGATGGAGTGCTGACCTGTGAACCAAAAGGTCACTGGTTCACTTACCAGTCAGAGCACATGCCTGGGTTGTGGACCAGGTCCCCGCTATGAGACAAGTGAGAGGCAACCCCACATTAATGTTTCTCTCCTCTTTATTCCTCTCTTCCTTTTTTCTAAAAATAAATAAATAAAATCTTTTTAAAAAGAAGTTTGGCTAGCACTTAGTTGCAGATACATTTTTCTCTTTGCAAAGTTTATAGACAAATTCTCCTATTGCCTTTATTAAAACCTAAATACCTGATTTTGAAGGTTGTATTGTGGTTACATAGGCAAATATAACTTTAAAAAAGATAAAATAAATATGGTAAAAATACAAACAGTACACAAAGGTTACCCCCCCCCCCCAATAATCACTCTGAATAGTTTCTGGGGTGTGTTTCCAGATATTTTTGTGTACACACATACACACTTAACAATTTATTTGGAGTTTGGTTCACTCTAATCATTGTTTTCCATAGTCACATCTATCCGTTATTTGGATGCACCATAATTTATCTAGCTAGACTTTCATTACTGGACATTTTTGTTATTTCTCATCTCTTTACTACTACAAATTATACTGAAGAGATCATCCCTTGTCCATGTCTCACACATGAGCATTTCAGTGGAATTAATGGTCCAAAGGAATATCCATTTTAAATTTAGTTGATTAAGGCTGAACTATTGTCCCAAAATGTTGTGTCAGTTTTCACTATCACCCACAATATACCAACTGACATTTTTAAGAATGTATTTTCATTTTGAAATAATCACAGCATTATCGCTTCTCAGCCTTTTGGCTAAGATCAAGTGAAATAATCACAGCATTACAGGAAAGTTGTGAGTATGGTATTATACAAAAAACTTTTTTATTGAAACATTTGTGAATAAGTTAAGGACCCAATACCCTACAGCCTCTTAATGCTTTGATGCTCATTTCTTAGAAGCAAGCACATGTGCACATGCAACTACAATGCAACTTTCAGAATCAGGTGAGTAACAGTGACATTTTTCTACCCTCTAATCCTCAGACCTTTCACCTCTCACCAATTACCCCAGTAACCTTCTTAGCATACAGAGTCAGTCTGGAATCAACTGTTGCTTCTAGTGTCATGCTTCTGTAGTCTCCTATTTGGAAGTCCTTCACTTCTTTCTTGACTAAGAATTACGTACCAGTTATTTCCTGAAATGTTCCCCAATTTGGGTTCCTCTAATGTTTCATTTAAATAAGATGCAGAGTATGCATCTTTGGCAGGAATATCACATGAATGATCTGGTTTTTTTTCATTGCATCCTAGCAGGCGGCACCTGATCTTTATTCGTCCTGTTGCTGGTGATGTTTACTTCAATCACTTGACTAAGGTGATGGCTGCTTGGCTCTTTTGCTTTAAAACGAATCTTTTTCTCTTTATAGTTAATTGGTATTGTGTCAGGAGGAAATTTGAAACTGTGTAAATAGCTTGTTCCTCATCAGACTTTTAATATACTTGTTTATTGATATTTCTTAGCATGTTTTTCTATTTTGCTCAATAAGTTATATTCCATTACAGTCATTAGTAATTTTAGTGCTAGAACTGCCCTGATTTTGCTAATGGGTGCCTTTTAAACTGGCTTCTGTGTGCTTTTGATGTGCCTGCCTCATTTTTTGAGCTTTCTTGATTTCTGGCACCACGAGACATTCTCACCTCACCTTGTACTTTCCCTATTTAAGTCCTGGATTCAGCTGCTTTTCCAAAGAGCCCTAAGTTCCTTCAGTGAAGAATGACATTTATGCACACACATACATTTATATTTATTTCTATATCTGTCTATACATAATGAAAATGATGAATTTACAATGGCCCTTCTCATTTCAATACAACACCACAAGAGTCAGTCTAATTTTTTTCATTTCCATAGTTTTAACTCTCCTTTCTAACAGTAAGCACCTGAGATCCTATTATTCTAAATATACTTATTTGTTCAAGCCTCTTGTGTATAACCAATCTCCCATCTTAACCACTAACCCCTCCCTCACACAGATGCCTTCCAAATCTATTCCATTTTTGAAGCCTTGTGCTCAGCCTCCCACATGGGACTGCTCCAGGCCCACACCCACCATGGTGAAATCCCTCCCTAGTTCACTCATGTTGACCATTGGTGCTGGGCCTTCCCAACTCTTTTGGACTGTGAATCCCTAGGCAGGGTCACACTCCCCCAGATGCATACCTTCATCCAGCTAGGCTCTGGCTCCTGCTCTGGGTCACTGTTCCTCTCTCTACATTGGACCCCAGCACAAACAGCGATATTGTTCTGCCCCACCTAAAAGCTTTAGGACTAAAATGCCCAAAAGAGAAGGGATAAGAAAGGAGGAAGAAAAAGAGAAAGAGACCAACTGGCATGTTAATAGTTTAATGAACTCTTTTGAGTAAAATGACTCTTCATTCTTTCCCTCCATTGAACTTGACAATCCACTATCATGAGGACCTTTCTGATTCAAGGTTCCTTGAAATGTTTTCCTGAAAAGGAAGAGATGTATGATATTGGGTTCTGGACTTGATTGTATGTGAGATAATGTTTCTTAGGCTGTGAGTAGGGAGGAAATGAATTCTTTTTTAAAATACTTTATTTATTTATCTTTAGAGGGGAAGGGAAGGAGAGAGGAAGAGAAACATCAATGTATGGTTGCTTCTCGTGCATCCCCTGCTGGGAACTGGCCCCTGCCGGGAACTGGCCTGCAACCCAAGCATGTGCCCTGACTGGGAATCGAACGGCGATTGTCTGGTTTGCAGCCCCGTGCTCAGTCCACTGAGCTACACCAGCCAGGGCGAAATTAATTCTTATAACTCTTTTGTTTTTTTTTTTAGCAAATTTGACAAGCAGACATCAAGATGGGATTAGGTATGCACGATATATATTTCAGGGGAAATGGCTGCAAGACAAAATGGGAAAGGAGAGTCTGGAAGATCTGTCATACTATGCTGCTGACCTGACCTCAAATAAAGGAGAGGAAAAGAAGGAAGGATGGGTGAAAGCATTTCAGACTAAAGTATGGTTCTAAGGAAAGTTTCATAGGCTTCTAGGGAGTGCCCAGCCAGTGTCCCATCAGAGGAATTCCCTTTCACCCAGAAGGGGTCCTGCCTCAGCATCCCTGCCATGCTCAGTTATTGGCTAAGGAAATCCATGGGAAGAGTGGTATCAGCATGACCATAATGATGGATTTCAGAACATGGCAGCTAGGTGAAGGGTTAGTTATGCTTCCTGAAATTGGAGATGTGACAGAAGCCTTCATAAGGCTCCTACATAAACTGAGGGGTACCCTTCTAGAAAAATAAGACTGAATCATATTCTGTAACCAAACATAGAGACCAGTGGTCAGAAAAATATAACCTGACTCCATGAGCAGACACAGGGAAAAGGGAGGAAAGATTAACAAAAAGAAAGGTAAGCTTTGTTGCTGGGTATGCAATGCAATTGGTTTTGCATGTTTAGACTAAGATGCCTGCCTATGAATCCCTTTGACTGGAATATTAAAAACCAGCCACTTGCAAAGCTAGACTAGTCTTCCACAGGCCCACTGTATGAAGTACTTCCTACTTTTGAATCTTGGATCTTTGGTCTCATTTCATTCATATTTTAACACCTCATAAGTAACTGAGTCCCTCCCTCTTGGTTGGTAACACATTCACATTACTGGGTTGAGCAACCTTGGCACCTGTATACCAGTGGGCTTTCAACTTGGCATGTTTCTTTAGGCTCAGTGGCTCCCACAGCTGTATCTGGGAATTATTTCTTTTTCAGTTCTTTTCAGTAGGGCCCATTGGCCAAGTTAGGCCACTGACCTTCATTCACTACTCAGTATAACTGGCAAGTCAGGGAAAGTGAGAACAGTGTGCTGGCCAGGACATATACACCCCACAGGCCACACTAGAAGAATGTAGGGGAATCCATAATCCTATGCCTTTTGGCTTAAGTTGATTATACTCTTCATCTTTTGACATTGCTCATGGTCTTCCAATTACAATTCTAATATTAGGAAACAATTACAGTCCTTACATTTGTATAGCAATTGTTCATCTTTTTCAGTTTTACAACAATGCTAAGAAGTATGTGGTGGTGATCGCATTTTATAGGTGAGAAAGGGAAACACCCAGAGAAGGTTGAACTATATGCCTAAGGTCTCACAACTAGACTAGACAGAAGCATAGGTGGGTTAACACTGAGTCAAATTTTCTTTCTACAAAAAAACTACTTTCCTATCTATTGTGCACTCACCTGCTATTGGATTCTTTTTCAACTCTCCTGAGAGGCTGCTCCATTAATTCTGATTTCCTCCCCCAACTTCTGCAACCTTATGAAATAACTTGCTGTACTGAATCATTGCTTTACCTACAAGATATAATTTTATTCTACTGCCTCTGATTTCATTATCTCTATTTTGTCACTCGATCTTGCTTTTTCTAAGGGTTCCAAAGGATTTACAAATGAATGATAAGAATGGAATTATAAGCACCAAAAAATAGAGCATAATTAACTGTCAGTCATGGCTGTGATAGAGTGAAAGGAATTCTGTACCTCACTATTTGGGTCTCTGACTACGATTATACTCATTAACTGCTTTTTATTCTTAAGACCGTGTGTTTAGCTGAGGATGCAGCTATACATAGTGTATCATGCTTACCTGGCCCTCCCCCAACCCATATTCCCCTCTGTCAAAGATAAGCATCTTTGGGAGTGAGAATTTTTAAATGAGATTGTTATGCATCAAGGAATAAGTATTAATACCTAAAGTACATTCATAGCTGATTGTTTTTCAGTGATGAGAAAAAATGTTATTTCTCTACTAAATTATGGAGGCCACTGAATTATACATGCCACACTGATATGCCAGCTCTGTTTCTCTCTACTCACAGTGATGCTTGGAGTCTCATTTTCAAACCTGATGCCTCTGGAAATTGACCTGAATATTATATGTGTACATGGGCATTGGTGCTGAGGAAAAACAATAGTTGCTAAATGAGCATGTTGAGACTGCTCTGGGGTCTGCAGTTTATGCAGGTGAAAGTATATCACATTATTCATCAGTCTCTTCTGGGGCCCCAGACCCCTTAAAAGGGCATGGTAAGTGCAACCAGAAAGGATTGGATCTACAAAGCTAGCCATAGTAAGAGTACCTGGAGAAATCAAGGATATTTAGTATGAAGAGGCAAAGGCTACAGCAGATAAGAGAACTGTCTGTCTTCTAATACCTGAAAAGAGCAATTCTGTTAAGGGGGCTGACACTTGCTCTGTATTGCCCTACAACACAAATTAGAATGTGAGAATAGATTTCTTGTTCCACAAAAATCATATTTTTCATTTTTCAGTGCCTAATTACTTTTGGAAAGTCCTTTCAAAAACATTTTCAGACACATTAAGTAGTTTTCTAAACTCACATAAACTAGTAAGCTATGTTAAACTCAGTTTTCCTAATAGGAATCGACTAGCTTACTCAATGGTTAATGATGTTGGCATTTGCCAATAAATTGGGTCATCTCCTATAGTAGTGGACTCATCAGAGTTTGAACAGGCTAATTTGTGCTTCTGCTACTATTATTTCTCTTTGACATCTGGATAGTCAAATGTGGAGGGGTTGGGTGAACCATAGAATGGCAGTAAAGGTAATAAGAACATGGCTTTCCATACTCTTGCCTCCTCATGTCTCACTTTTCCTCTCCTGTGCAGTTTCATCCCTCCCAGCTCTCTGGAACACCTCTTTTATATAGCCACCCTCTGGCTCTTTGCCTCTCCAGTTGGGACAAAATCTGTTTTGATTGACCTATAATACTTTAATGAGTACACTACTTTTCTCAGAGCCTTTAGCTTTTTCAAAGCATTCACTATAGAGAAAAATGCAAGGACTAAGTCTGTAATAATTGAATTTTGAGGAAATATGCACCTTAAAATATGAACTGTTTGTGGAAAGGGAGCAGAGAGATGGAGAGCCTCTCAAGTGACCCTGGAATCACAGCAATCAAGCCACCTCCCACTCTATTTACAAAAGTCTAATCCTGCTAACAGCAACTTTGTCAGAGGGCTGTCACCTTTCTTGACCCACCTGGTTCCATCATCCTTCCCCCTTAGATGATCCCAAATGTACCCAGGTAGGCCTCCAGCTTTCTTACCAAGCTTATGAGACTGCTCTAGCTGGAGTGTTGATGGGTGTTTCTGAATGTGACAAGGAAGCCGTGAAGAGAAATGATTGAAGAGAATATTCATTGAAATGGTAAAAGATGAAGGAACTTTGCAGGCAGATACTCTTCTATGACTTGAAGTCCCTTTGTTTCTGAAGGAAAATGTCCCAAACCCTGCTCACCTGGCCTTTGCTACTCATGCTCCAGGCATAGTGGCTCCTGATTCAAAGGAGCTCAGAAACCACATTCCATTTTCTCCCAGCCCCTGGTACAAACTCCAAAGAAATTATGGAAATTTGGAGAAGCACACAGCAACAAGAAAATAGTTAATGGGGCTACTAATAAGAAAGCAAACCTTGTACAGAAAATCTGTCTGCTCTACTTTCCTTGTATCGGTATTGCTCCAAAAGTCAATTTGTCACTGGAGAGTCAGAAGGTTCACCCCCGTCTGCTTTAATGTTTCACGCTAGGTTTGCCCAACAAGAGTAATAAAAATAATGACACCATTATTTCTCTTCTCTCCTCGTTTTCAGTGCTTCACTTGCAGATTTGAAATAATGAATTATACTCACATTATCTGTACTCTCTCCCTCTTGACTTCCTCTACTGGCTGAAAGTGACACTATTATCTGATTGTCAAAGACGGGGGAGTTTTTCTCCTTCAGTCAGTGATCCTATGATGTAGATATGCTGTGGGGTGAAATTATCAAGAGTATAATTTCAAACTATATCAGAGAAAATTACCAGCCATGGTGGAAATGAATCTGGAACCTGGTGAAATATTAAGTATTTCATTAGTAATCCTTTTGGAACAAAAATAAGTAGACAATAGAATTAGTTGTGAGTTGTGCATAAAAGGCTAATTAATGTTATTGTATTCAGCTGATTGACTTTAAGGCTATTAAATCCTTATTGTATTGTCTGAATCTCTTCCTCATTCAGGCTAAAAAAGCCATTTCATCAGAAACACTATGGTCATCCCTTGCCGTCTTTTTTAAAAAAACTTCTGCTGCTTCTAAGGAGGCTTACTCATGTGTATGAACTTAGTTTCTTACACAGTTGAGTTTGCATCCTTGGAAGGTCATCCAGTACATTTTAGAAGATGCAAAATTCACATCTAGCTTAACAAAAAAAATAAAAGTAAACCACCCTGGAAGCACCAGCACCATTTTATGAAAGGCACTGTAGAGCTCATGCTGTTCATCCCTTTGTGCCAACAGGTGGCTAATCTGTCTCCTGTTCACCAACTTCCCCATCCTCATTAGCTTCATATCTTTCTGCCTCTTGCAAAAACCTGGCTCCATATTCCATTCCATAACTCATCATCCATGAAGCAAAGCAAAATAAAACTTTCTATCTTACACAATCTTACGCAAAAACATATTTTTAAATACATTTTATTATGTTACTACAGTTCTCCCATTGCCCTCCTTCACTTCCCTCTGTCCTGCACACGCCTTCCAACTCATGTTCCCCTCCTTTAGTTCATGTCCATGGGTCATTTATATAAGTTCTTTGGCTTCTACATTTCCCATACTATTCTGAACCTCCCCCTGTCTATTTTCCACCTACCATTTATGCTATTTATTCTCTGTACCTTTCCCCTCTCTCCCCATTCTACTCCCCCACTGATAACCCTCCATGTGCTCTCCATTTCCGTGATTCTGTTCCTGTTCTAGTTGTTCGCTTAGTTTGTTTTTATTTTGTTTCAGGCTTGGTTGTTAATAGCTGTGAATTTGTTGTCATTTTAATATTTATATTTTTATCTTCCTTTTCTTAAATAAGTTTCCTTAACATTTCAAATAATAAGGGTGTGGTGATGGTGAACTCCTTTAACTTGACCTTATCTGGGAAGCACGATATCTGCCTTTCCATTCTAAATGAAAGCTTTGCTAGATAGAGTAATCTTGGATGTAGGTCCTTGGCTTTCATGATGTTGAATACTTCTTTCCAGTGCCTTCTTGCCTGCTGGGTTTCTTTGGAGAAATCAGCTGATAGTCTAATGGGAACTCCTTTGTAGGCAACTGTCTCCTTTTCTCTTGTTGCTTTTTTTAAAACATTTTTTTTATTGGTTAGAGGAAGATGGAGGCGGAGTAGTACAAAGGATCCTGCTTCCCCCCACACACCAAAGGAAAGCCTGGCTGATCTGCAGAGGAGCACAGCAAATAGCCAACAGGGACCCAGCATATAGAAAATAGGACTCCAGGAGATGTGGAAGATGGCGGTGGAGTAGGACAAAGGATTTCACTTCCCTTCACACGCCAGAGAAAAACCAGGCTGCTCTGCAGAGGAGCACGCAAACACCCAACAGGGACCCAGCATATGGGACAGCAGGACCCCAGAGAGCATAGCGGACACTGAGTGACCAGAAGTTGAGGAGAGGAGACGGACCTCAGATCAGCAAGGTACGAGGGAACAGCACAGAGGCTGCGGGCCCTTCGCCAGCGGCAGCGCCAGGGGTCCTGGCAGGGCCGCCCTGATCTCTGAGAGCCAAGGGAGGGCAACAAGGACAACCCTATGAGAGAACTAGTCACCGGCATCCTCTCTAACCAGCAGGGTGCAGATTGGAAAACACCAGGAGAGATCGGTTTGCCTGTAGTGGCAGAGAGAGGAGTGGGCATTGGGAAGCAAACCGGAGAACTCTGATAACCTGTGGAGTCAGGCTGTGTTTGCCAGTTTGGGGAACTGAGGGGCCCCAGCATTCCCAGTAGCCTGAGCCGGTGCTCCCACAGTCTCAGGGGTGATTCGGGATACGGTCAGTGCCCCTGGAAGAGCACCAGTCACCAGCTCCCTCCCTACCCAGCTGGGCACAGGCTGAGAAGCACCAGAGGCAGGCTGTAGTTGCCGGCTTGGAGGTCTGGGTGGCGAGCATTCCCGGAGGTGCGCATTCCCGATACCAGGGGACTCCAGCTGGGGACTTCAGTGGGCGCTCACACGGCATCAGGGCACTTCGAGCGACTTACAGGGCCCCTGGGAAAGTGCCAATTGCCAGATCCATCCCTACCCAGCTGGGCGCAGACTGAGAAGCATCCAGAATCCAGTGTGGTCGCCAGATTGGAAGTCTGGGAATCCCGTGTATTCCCAGTGGCGTGCATTCCCGGTGGTGTGCATTCCCCGTGGTGCGAAGTCCCAGTGGTGCGCATTCCCAATACCGGGGGACTCCAGCCGGGGACTCCAGCCGGTGCTCACACAGCCGCAGGGCGCTGCTCGAGACTGACAGGGCCCCTGGGGAAGCGCCAATCGCCAGATTCATCCCTACCCAGCTGGGCTCAGACTGAGAAGCACCTGGAGTCAGGCTGTGGTTGCCAGCTTGGAAGAATTGTGAGTTGCCCAGTGTGTGCAGCCACAGCACTGGGAAAGGTCCAAGCCCAAGCCTGCTAGACCAGGAAAGCCTGGCTGGGAGTGCATGCCCTCACGCCAGGCCAGAGTTGGGAAGCCTGGGGAAAACCTGCTCTCAGTGGGGCATGGGAGAGCGGCGCCATTCTGGATCTTGGGAGGGCACTGGTGAGACCAGCTAAGTTCGCCGAGAGGAGAGAAAGGCCACACTAATAGCCCCCCAGGCTGCTGCAGCTAGGGAGAGCAGAAGAAAAGGTTTGACCAGCTGGAAGCCAAAAAGAGGAATAGGTGGAAGTGGAGAACACCAAAATAACTGCAGGAGACTGCACCACTGAGTCTCACAGGAATCTTACCACAGAAGTTCTCACCATAAACCCAAGAACCCAGAAGAGACCACTTTAAGAAGCTGAAGCCAACAAGAAGAGCAACACAAACAATGGGAAGACAAAGAAACAACCCCCAAATGAAAGAAAAGGAGGAAGTCTCAGCAAGAACGTTAGATGAACTAGAGGCAAGCCAACTATCAGATATTGAATTCAAAGCACTGGTTATCAGGAAATTCAAAGAGCTTACAACGAGCTACCA